>NW_028047479.1:0-422 GCF_054177405.1 Leptonychotes weddellii
CGCTTCCCCAGGACTGACGGCTGATGTCACAAGGATGGTCTTTCAGGTCGGGGTCCGTTGTTATCAGCGGCTCCGGAAAAATGGTGATTTTACGATAAGATTCCAGAAGACACTATAAGCCCAAGAATAGGAAGTGCAGTGTCTCGGGGGGTGCAGCCCAGGAGGGGGGCTTGCGGGGACCCAGGCTTCTCCCTCTCCTCCCATCTCTCTGGGGCTTTGCTTCTCCCGAGGGGCCAGCTGGGCTTCCTTGAAGCTCTTCTCGTTACCTGCCATCGGATTGAGTCACTGGCAGGGATGGCCTCCTTCCTCTGTCTCAGTGACAAGTTCTGCAGAGGGACATGCCGCTGGGCTCAGCTTGGAAGGGGGACCCCTCGGGATTCCATGTCCCATGCCAGGACCACAGACGGGATCCCTCATGCTCC
>NW_028047480.1:0-422 GCF_054177405.1 Leptonychotes weddellii
CCTAGCAGCCTTTTCCTGTCCCCACCTAGAGCAGACCCAGCACACCAAACTTGCAGATTCTGGAAGGTTCTCAGTGCTTCCATTTATTTCTTCTCTCAAACTTTAGGAAGCCTCTCCTTTCACTAACTCATCCACTCCTCATGACAAGAAATGGAAAAACCCAATTTACCTCCAGAGTCCTATTTTCAACAAGGAAGTAAGAAGTTGTAGCTCAGTGTAACATAAAGTAAAGACAGAGAAGGAGATGGCCCACTCACCCTCGGCTGGAACACAAAAGCAGATGAGGAAAGAGGACACAAGTCGGTCAGGGTGGGGAGAGGGGGGCAGTCGTGTGCGGAGAGGGGCAGTCTCCCCACCTCCTCACGTTACGTTAATAGGAACACGGACACATTCAGACGCCCTTTGCAGAGAGAGAAATCAGG
>NW_028047481.1:0-422 GCF_054177405.1 Leptonychotes weddellii
AGTCATGTCTTTGATAGAAAAGGAGGTAGAGCAAGAAAAACTGTTCGAGCTGCGGTTTTCATTATGTTTTTATTCTCTATGCTTATGCATTATTAAAATGAAATTATTCTATCGTGAATCTGTTACAAGGAACCACTTGTGTAATAATTAATATTTACTTCTAAAACTGTCAGAATTTATAGACTCAGCATCATCAGTCCAGGCCCTTTTATTGTAACAAATGGGAGATGCCATTCTCAACGGTCACGATTTGGCAGCAGCGAAGAGAAATGAAGTTTAATTTTAATTGTGTTGCATCCTGAAAAAGGGGAAAGTTAAATGTATACCGACTTAAAAATATTCGAGTCAGGTTTTTTTGACATGTTAAAGAAGATTTTACAAATATATCAATTTGACTCTCCAAAGAACTTTTAAAAGAATAT
>NW_028047482.1:0-422 GCF_054177405.1 Leptonychotes weddellii
TATTTCTCAATAATCGCCTGAATAAAAACCACTTATGCAAAACGCCGTTTCTGATGCGTGTGTGCAAAGCAGGTAGCAGGCTTGGCGAGGAGCGCTGGAGGCAGCCTCTCTCCCAGCCTCCAGCTTTTAGTCTTTGCTTAATGGGACTAGGTTTGCATCAGGATAATTTTAGTTGCATATCAAAGTCATTTAGGTGCGGAAGATGAAGTTTCTTTCCAGCAAGCGTAAAGCCTTTGGCATAAATGAACTCAACCAGCTTTCTGGGAGACAAGCTAGCGAGGAGGCTTCCCAAACTGAAGGGTGCCCTGTTCCACGTTCCGAAAACAGTCACGATGGGACCAACCACGGGCATGTTGGCCAAGGCTTGGGAACCCCTTTCCAAGAGGTGAGAATCAGAGAATCGGAGGTTCGTACACACTGCA
>NW_028047483.1:0-422 GCF_054177405.1 Leptonychotes weddellii
GTGGTGATGGTGATAATGATGGTCATGATGTCATGTTGATGGTGATGAAGATGATGATGGTGATGAAGATGATGGTGATGGTGAGGATGATGTGATGATGTGATAATGATGATGATGATGATGGTGGTGATGAGGGTGGTTGTGATGATGGTGATGATGGTGATGGTCATGATGGTCATGATGATGATGATGAAGATGATGGTGGTGGTGCTGATGATGATGGTGATGATGGTGATAATGATGGTCATGATGTCATGTTGATGATGATGAAGATGATGATGATGGTGGTGGTGATGGTGGTGGTGATAGCTAACACTTAACACTGCTTATCCTGTGACTGGCTGTACTCCAAGCCCCTTACATATATGAACTCATGTAATCCTCACAACAAATTCATGAAGTAGATACTGTCATGATCCCCA
>NW_028047484.1:0-422 GCF_054177405.1 Leptonychotes weddellii
AAAAAAAAAAAGTTGCACGCTCTTCCGACTGAGCCAGCCAGGTGCCCCTACCTCATGCTTTTAAAACGTAGGGAGAAAATCTGGGCATAATATATCTGAAATACTCATAGTTTTTTTAAAAATGCCAAGCCAACTCCACTGGAGTGATGCTAGAATTTACCACAAAACTAGCTGTGACCCCTGTCTCTCTCGTCACCAAAGATCCCCGGCACACTTACTACGCGCCAGTCACTGCCCTGGGCACAAGGGATATAACACTGGGAGACACAGTCCCTATTCTCAAGCCCTGTCCAAATTAGAAGGCGGACAACCATGGACACAAATAATCACTAGATAGATGTGTAAATGAAATACAGCTAAAATATTTCTTAAGCATTTATTTTGTTCTGGGCACGCAGATCAACTCATGCAATAATCAGGGG
>NW_028047485.1:0-422 GCF_054177405.1 Leptonychotes weddellii
AAACATGCAATGGAAAAAAGACAGTCTCTTCAATAAATGGTGCTGGGAAAATTGGACAGCCACATGCAGAAGAATTAAAGTCGACCATTCTCTAACACCATTCACAAAGATAAACTCAAAATGGATAGATGACCTCAATGTGAGACAGGAATCCATCCAAATCCTGGAGGAGAACATAGGCAGTAACCTCTTTGACGTCACCCACAACAACTTCTTTCAAGATACATCTCCAAAAGCTAGTGAAAGAAAAGCAAAAATGAACTTTTGGGATTTCATCAAGATAAAAAGCTTCTGCACAGCAAAGGAAACAGTCAACAAAACAAAGAAGCAACCCACAGAAGGGGACAAGGTATTTGCAAATGACACTGCAGATAAAGGGCTGATATCCAAGATCTATAAAGAACTTCTCAAACCCAACACCT
>NW_028047486.1:0-422 GCF_054177405.1 Leptonychotes weddellii
ATGTTAATCACCATAATTACATCATTAGTTTTTGATGTAGTGTTCCATGATTCATTGTTTGCATATAACACCCAGTTCTCCATGCAGTACGTGTCCTCTTTAATACCCATCACCAGGCTAACCCATCCCCCCCACCCGTCTCCCTCTAGAACTCTCAGTTTGTTTCTCAGAATCTATAGCCTCTCATGGTTCATCTCCCCTTCTGATTTCCCCCCTTCATTTTTCCCTTCCTACTATCATTTTTTTTTTTTAACACATAATGTATTATTAGTTTCAGAGGTACAGGTCTGTGATTCATCAGTCTTCCACAATTCACAGCGCTCACCATAGCACATACCCTCCCCAGTGTCTATCACCCAGCCACCCCATCCCTCCCAACCCCCACCACTCCAGCAACCCTCAGTTTGTTTCCTGAGATTGAG
>NW_028047487.1:0-422 GCF_054177405.1 Leptonychotes weddellii
CTCAGATGGTTAAGCGTCTGCCTTCGGCTCAGGTCATGATCCCGGCGTCCTGGGATCGAGCCCCGCATCGGGCTTCCTGCTCGGCGGGGAGCCTGCTTCTCCCTCTCCCTCTGCCTCTCTCCCTCCTCATGCTCTCTTCCTCTCTCCCTCTCTCTCTCTCTCTGTATCTCTGTGTCTCAAATGAATAAATAAAAAAAAAAAATCTTTAAAAAAAAAAAAGAACAAATTAAGTAAATTATATTTTAAAATATAAAAATATAAATAGAACCCCATTATAACATAACTCATTGTTAAATGAGGATCATATTGCAAACAATGGCCCTGGAGACATCAATATCACAGAGAATAAAATTATTAAAGACAGAAATTTACACGGTAAGTTGCCTATTCCTTCAGAGGCAGTATAAAGTTTTAAGAATAAC
>NW_028047488.1:0-422 GCF_054177405.1 Leptonychotes weddellii
AAATTCTACTGACTCAATCCCACAGTGACTTCTCTGCCATTCAGTGAGCCATACTGAGCCTTTTAACAAGGTCTGGATCTCAGTCTTTTGGGGGGAGGGGTTCTTCCTTAGGGCTCTGTCTCAGCCATAGGGGTGATAGCTGTCCCTTATATCTACTATTCCTGTATTCTTTGGGTTTCTCTTTACTTTTTTTTTTTTTAAAGATTTTATTTATTTATTTGACAGAGACACAGCGAGAGAAGGAACACAAGCAGGGGGAGTGGGAGAGGGAGAAGCAGGCTCCCCGCAGAGCAGGGAGCCCGATGCGGGACTCGATCCCAGGACCCTGGGATCATGACCTGAGCTGAAGGCAGTCGCTTAACCAACTGAGCCACCCAGGCGCCCTCTCTTTACTTCTTAATAGCCAATTCCTCATTCTTCCA
>NW_028047489.1:0-9236 GCF_054177405.1 Leptonychotes weddellii
CGGGAGGGCATGTGCTATGGTGAGTGCAGTGAATTGTGCAAGACTGTTGAATCACAGACCTGTACCTCTGAAACAAATAATACGTTATATGTTAAAAAAAGAAAAAAAGATAGCAGGAAGGGAAGAATGAAGGGGGGGAAATCAGAGGGGGAGATGAACCATGAGAGACTATGGACTCTGAGAAACAAACTGAGGATTCTAGAGGGGAGGGGGTGGGGGGATGTGTTAGCCTGGTGATGGGTATTAAGGAGGGCATGTATTGAATGGAGCACTGGGTGTTATACACAAACAATGAATCATGGAACACTACATCAAAAACTAATGATGTAATGTATGGTGATTAACATAACATAATAATAAAAAAAAGATGTGATATATATATATATCATGTATATATACATCACAATTTTATGTGATGTGTATACACATACACAAGAAAAAGAAAACTGCAGTGCCTACATTAATATCAAAGTAGATTCCAGAATACAGTTTATTTTATGGGAGAAAGAGGACCATTTCATAAAGAGAAAAGGGTAAGGGATCATTTCATTGAAAAGAGATAGTAATCCTAAATGTTTAGTCCTCTAACAACAGCTTCACAACCCCTGAAGCAAAAACTGATAGAACTGCAAAAAGAAATAGAGAAATTCATGATATAATTATATATTTTAATACCCCTCCCTCAGTAATTGTTTCAATAAGTACTGTGTTGAACAAAAACGCAGATTTGAATACCACCATCTAATTTGATTTATTATTTTTTTCTTTAAATTTTTATCTAAATTCTAGTTAGTTAACATACAGTGCAATATTGGTTTCAGGAGTAGAGTTCAGTGATCCATCACTTACATACAACACCTAGTGTTCAGCACAAGTGCCCTCCATAATACCCATCTAGCCCATCCCCCACCCACATCCCTCCATCAACCCTCAGTTTGTTCTCTATCTTTAAGACTCTCTTATGGTTTGTTTCCCTCTCTCTCTTTCTCTCCCCATATAGTTATTTCACTTAGCATAATACACTCTAGTTCCATCCACACTGTTGCAAATGGCAAGATGTTATTCTTTTTGATGGCTGAGTAATATTCCTTCATGTATATATACCACATCTTCTTTATCCATTCATCAGTCGAAGGACATTTGGGCTCTTTCCATAGTTTGGCTATTGTTGATAATGCTTCTATGAACATCGGAGTTCATGTGCCCCTTCAAATCTGTATTTTTGTATCATTTGGGTAAATACTTAGTAGGGTAATTTCTGGCTCATAAGGTAGATCTAGTTTTAAATTTTTGAGGGACCTCCATACTGTTTTCCAGAGGGGCTGCACTAGTTTGCATTCCCACCAATAGTGCAAGAGGGTTCCTCTTTCTCCGCATCCTCACCAACATCTGTTGTTTTGTGTGTTGTTAATTTTAGCCATTCGACAGGTGTGAGGTGTTATCATTGTGGTTTTGATTTATATTTCCCCCATGATGAGTGATGTTGAACATCTTTTCATGTGTCTGTTAGCCATCTGCATGTCTTCTTTGTAAAAGTGTCTATTCATGTCTTCTGCCCATTTCTTAACTGGATTATTTGTTTTTTGGGTGTTGAGTTTAATAAGTTCTTTGTAGATTTTAGATACTAACCCTTTATCAGATATATCATTTGCAAATATCTTCTCCCATTCCATAGGCTGCCTTTTAGTTTTATTGATTGTTTCCATTGCTGTGCCAAAGTTTTTTATCTTGATGAAGTCCTAAGAGTTCATTTTCTCCTTCATTTCCCTTGCCTCTGGTGCCATGTCTAGTAAGAAGTTGCTATTGCCAAGGTCAAAGAGGTTGCTGCGTATGTTCTTCTTGAGGATTTTGACAGTTTCCTGTCTCATACTTCAGTCTTCCAATGATTTTGAATTTATTTTTGTGTATGGTGTCAGAAAGTGGCCCATTTCCCAACACCATTTGCTGAAGAGACTGTCTTTTTTCCATTGGATTTTCTTGCCTGTTTTGTCAAAGATTAGTTGACCATATAGTTGTGGGTCCATTTCTGGGTTCTCTATTCTGTTCCATTGATCTATGTGTCTATTTTTGTGCTGATACCATACTGTCTTGATGACTACAGCTTTGTAATATAGCTTGAAGTCTGGAATTGTAATACCTCCAGCTTTGCTTTTCTTTCCAGAATTGCTTTAGCTATCAAGGTCTTTTGTGTAGAATACAAATTTTAGGATTGTTTTTTCTAGCTCTGTGAAAAATGCTGGTGGTATTTTGATAGGAATTGCATTAAATGTTAGATTGCTTTGGCTAGTATAGACATTTTAACAATGTTTGCTCTTCCAATCCATGAACATGGAATGTTTTTCCATTTCTTTGCATCTTCTTCAATTTCTTTCATAAGTGTTCTATAATTTTCAGAGTACAGATCTTTTACCTCTTTGGTTAGGTTTATTCCTAGGTATCTTATGGGTTTTGGTGCAATTGTAAATGAGATTGATTCCTTGATTTCTTTTTCTGTTGCTTCATTATTGGTTCATGGAAAAGCAACAGATTTCTGTATATTGATTTTATACCTTGCGACTTTGCTGAATTTGTGTATTAATTCCAGCAATTTTTTGGTGGAGTCTTTTGGGTTTTCTACATAGAGTACCTGTCAACTGCAAATAGTGAAAGTTTGACTTCTTCCTTACTGATATGGATTCTTTTTTTTTTTTAAGATTTTTATTTATTTATATGACAGAGAGAGTGAGACAGCACAAGCAGGGGGAACAGTAGAGGGAGAGGGAGAAGCAGCCTCCCCACCAAGCAGGGAGCTGATGCGGGGTTCCATCCCAGGACCCTGTGATCATGACCTGAGCTGAAGGTCAATGCTTAACCATCTGAGCCACCCAGGCACCTCTGGATTCTTTTCATTTCTTTTTGTTGTCTGGTTGCTGAGGTTAAGACTTCCAGTACTATGTTAAATAGTAATGATGAAAGTGGACATCCCCATCTTGTTCCTGACCATAGAGGAAAAGCTCTCAGTTTTTCCCCATTGAGGATGATGTTAGCTATGGGTCTTTTGTATATGGCCTTTAAGATGTTGAGGTATGCTCCCTCTGTCCCTACTTTGTTGAGAGTTTTTATCAAGAATAGATCCTGTATTTCGTCAAATGCTTTTTCTGCATCTTTTGAGAGGATCATATGGTTCCTATATTTTCTTTTATTAATGTGGTATATCATTTTGCTTGATTTGCAAATATTAAACTACCCTGCAGCCCAGGAATAAATCCTACTTGATCATGGTGAATGATTCTTTTAATGTACTGTTGGATTCAATTTGCTAGTATCTTGTTGAGACCTACTAACTTGAGTTAATTAACATTTAAGAGTAGTCTATGCAAACACAGCATAATACATGTTCTTCTTGAGTGACACAGAACATTTACCAAAATTGGATACATATCTCATTTCCATCACTCCAAGCAAGAGCATTGATCTATATGGTAACCTCCCCACTCTGGCTCATGGGGAGCCACATAACTTCTTATGTGTTTTTATTTTTTTTTAATTTCATAGATAAAAACAAATACAACCACAAAGTTCTTTAACAGTTACAATCACAAAGTTCCCATTCTGTTTAAAAAAAGTCTGTAGTCCAGAGCAAACCTATAGATAAGTCCACACAACTTATTCTCCTTCTCTGCTTTGTTTGGTCAGCCAACAAAACTGAATTCTGCTTCTTCACTCTAAAGTGTGACAGTCATTAACTTCCTCTAAGTTAAACTCTGAGTTTGCCGTTAATTGCTGTGCTTGAGGAATTTTCAGTATTCAGTACTATGGAGTTCCAATACTCACCATCCATTTGAAATAATCACATTTAACACCATCAAATTAGTGAAAATACCATCTAGATGTAGTGTTGCCAGATTTAGGAAATAAGAATACAGAACAGATGCCCAGTTACATGTGAATTTCAGATAAACAGTAAGTAATTTTTTAGTGTAGGTATGTCCCAAATATTGCATGGGGCCTTTTATTTTTGATGATCACTTGGAAACAGCAGTTGAGGGCCACAAGGTAAATTCTTAGGGTGGAGGATTAGAAGGCCATAGTGCCTATATGTGGCAGGGAAGTGAGTAACTAAGGGATCTAAAACAAAACCAACAGGACAGAGGGATGAACAGAAGCACAGAATCAGAGCCACCAATATGTGACACAGGAATAACCTCCGTGACTTTCTGCAAAAGGTGGCCATTTGGCCCCAGCATGAACACTGGTACAATTAGCCAGAGTGCAGCCCTTAAAGCCTACAATCTACAGTGCTGTATTTGTCTTGAACCTTTCTTATGCTTTTACATGCAGTAATTAAAATAATGCTGTTACTGCTATTTTTATGGATGTATATTGCTCTGACTTTCAAAATGAAAGCTTTAATCTATAATCGCACACCAAGGCTCTTGAGCAAAGGATACAGTCTTTATTCATAAAACCATTCCCTCAAGTAACCACTCTGCATGGGTTAGATTAAGGGAGAGAGGAAAAAGGAGGGGGACAAAGGAGGAGGAAGCAAGTAAGGAAATACGAATAAAATTGCTTTTGCTAATAATGAACTCGTAGTTCTAGGAGGCAAGGAAAATGGATATGCTTTAAGAATTCCTCGGGGCTAAAGCAATCGTTATTTTTACATTTTCAACCTCTAATTTGAGATCTTTCTTATAAAAAGAATAAAGCCGTGCAGTCTTAGAATAGTAGTAGGCTTATATAGCATTGAACACACTACATTGACTGCAACAACGAAACCTTTTGAAAACAGAGACATCAAAACACCATTTGGTCCTCTATCTTCAGACAGGACTGTTCCCATATCACTCAGGCCAAAGAGAATTGATTCTAATTTGGGGGGAGGGACAGGAAAAACTCTTAGGGGAACAAGATCGTACATATTCTTCACTTAATTATTTTAGTCTTTTCTACCAAAAGAGTCAGGAAGTTTTTTTCTCATAACTCACCCCAATAACTCCTATTGTAGTTCAGGTTGACATCCTTTGAGATCTATTAATATATTCATTCCCTGGAGAGAAAGAACAGCTAGTTACTATCTTCTGGACAGTCCTCATTCAGGCACTGAAAAATCCTAACTAAATAATTCCATCAGCCTTCTCCCAGATTTAATTATTTCAGGTCTTGTAACCTTTGTTATTAAGTCTTATTTTTCAAGGCTTTGTTCATTTTTAATCATTAGTTACACCGTTGCATAAAGATCAGTGCATAAACCCTTTGAAAAAGTGAAAAATTCAAATAATTCATTCCAACAAATGAAATGCTAATGCTGTTGCTATGTAGCAACGCTAGGTTCATTAGATGCCTTTGCTCGGCATACCATCTGCAGATCTCCTTCTTTTATCCCACCAGCCTTGGAACATTTTAAAGGGTGGAATGTGTCATAACCCATTTATTTTGATTAAATACCAAATCACATCTCTGTTTTCTATAAGACAAAATGAAGCTTGTCACACTTGGACTAATAGTTCTTAATGAGGATTATGTTCTTTATCATTATTTTTTAATATTCTCCTAAAAGAGACATTTTCAATTTGAGTAATTATTTAATTAATGGCTATAAAGCAATTTGATGAAACACAAATAGCATATAGCACAAATTCTAAATAACTACAATGCTATTTTGAGCCAAATGGGCTAAATTTTCATTGCATGAGGCATGTCAATAAAATAATTTCTTGTAAGCCTCAACAAGACTCTGGGCAAACTTATGAAATAAAGTAAGCAAGCGAATGTCCTATTAGACTCATATTATTATTATTATTATTTTTTACCTGTGTCTTCTCTCCTCACCTTCTGAACTGGGCCCTCCAACCCATTATAGGCACTCAAATCTCTTCTGCCCCTTCTGAGTGACAGGACTGCTCCAACTGCACACTCTATCACTACCCTATCATCACCCCATGCCTGACATAGCCCATTCTGGGTCAGTGACCCAGATATTTGCCAAATCTACCTCTCCTCTAATTTATTTGCCAAAGACTCTCCTCTGCTGAATTTTGTATAACTAGTCCAATAAATTTACCTGCTCTAGTGACAAAAAAAAAAAAAAACTCTAAAAGAAAAAACTACAGGCTGAGAAAATAATAATGGGGGAAGCATCCCTTAACCATTAATAGAAACATTTGGGGCCATGTTTTTCTAACTCAACTCATGAATCCACAAATTTTTCTGTATTTCCATATTTTCCATTGTTTCATCATACACTCCAGATATTACTTTAGCATTTTTTCAGAGTGGACTTACACACAGATAGACAAATTTCTTCTTCCTTTTGCTGGAGGTACTGTATTGTTGATTCATTAACACTGAACTCACAGCCAACACACCAACTCATGCCTAAATAAAGTATATATAACAAACATTTTTTTTTTGTAAGGTATATCACAACCTTCTTACACTTAGGAACACTAGATAGCACTACAGCATTATACTTAGTGGCCATTTTTAACAGCAAAATCACCAAAAAAACACACACATTTTTGTGTTCTTGAGAACACACAGGCACACAAATATGGAAATATTTGCCACTCAATGGACCATGAAAAGAACACTTGTTTATAGTATGAGAGCTGAAAAAGGAAGGTAGAGTGTTGCCTGGCTCAACCTCAGCTGGAGGGGAATGGGTGCATTAAGCAACTCACATTATTTGCAGCTCTGTGATCTCAAAACCTCACAAGCGCTGATTTTGGGGTAATATGCACCAAAAAGAATAAAATATTTAGATATAATTTAACCAAGAAGGTAATCTATCTACATACCTAAAACTATCAAACATTGATGAGAGAAATTAAAGCAGACACAAATATATGGGAAGGTACTCAGTGCTTGTGGACTAACAGACTTAATATTGTTAGGGCACCTGGGTGGCTCAGTCAGTTGAGCATTCAATTCTTGATTTTGGCTCAGGTCATGATCTCAGGGTCCTGAGACTGAGCCCTGTGTCGGGCTCCCCACTCAGTGGGGAGTCTGCTTGAGGATTCTCTCTCCCTCTCCATCTGCCCCTCCTGCTGCTCACATTCTCTCTCTCTCAAGTAAATAAATAAATCTTTTTTAAAAAGATAATATTGTTAAAATGTCCATACTACCCAAAATATTCTACAGATTCAACACAATCTCTATCCAAATCCCAATGGCATTTTTCACAGAAATAGAAAGAACAATCTTAAAGCAATCTTGAGCAAGAAGAAGAAAACTCAATTTCAAATTATATCACAAAGCTAAAGCAATCAAAACAATGTGGTACTGGTATGCAGACATATAGACAGATGAAACAGAATAGAAAGCCTAGAAATAAACATATACATAGATGGTCAATTAATTTTTGACAAGGGTGCCAAGAATGCACAATGGAGATAAGATAGTCTTCTCAACAAATGGTGCTGGGGAAACTGGATTCCAGATGCAAAAGAAAGAAATTGGACTTTTACCTTACACCATACAAAAGAAATCAATTCAAAATGGGTCAAAGACTTGAACTAAAGACCTGAAACTATAAAACTAGATGAAAACATAGGGGAAATCTCCATGACAGTTGTGTTAGCAATGGATGCGGCACCAAAGTACCGAAAACAATAGCAAAATAAACAAGTAGGATTACATCAAAATAAAAAGCCTCTGTACATGAGAAGAAACAATCAACAACATGAAATGGCAACATGCAAAATGGGAGAAAATATCTGCAAACCACATAACTGATAAGAGGTTAATATTCAAAATATACAAGGAACTCATATGACTCTTTAGCAAGAAAACCCAAATAATCTGATTAAAAATGGGCAAAGGATCCAGACATTTCTCAAAAGATACACAAAGGGCAACAAGTGCATGAAAAGATACTCAACATCAGTAATCATCAGATAACTGTAAATCAAAATCATAATGTTATATTACCTCACACCTATTAAGGTGACCATTATTAAAAGAAAAAGATGGGGCACCTGGGTGGCTCAGTCATTAAGCATCTGCCTTCAGCTCAGGTCATGATCCCAGGGTCCTGGGATCGAGCCCCGCATCCGGCTCCCTGCTCAGTGGGAAGCCTACTTCTCCCTCTCTCACTCCCTTTGCTTATGTTCCCTCTCTCACTGTGTCTCTCTCTGTCGAATAAATAAATAAAATCTTTAAAAAAAAAAAAGAAGGAGAGAGAGAGATAACAAGTGTTAGCAAGGAGGTAGGGAAAAGGAAGTTCTTAGACATTGTTGGTAGGAATGTAAATTGGTAGAGCCATTATAGAAAACACTAGGGAGTTTCCTCAAAAAGTTCAAAAAACAACAACAATATGAACCAGCAACCCCACTCCTGGGTATATATCCAAAGGAATTGAAATCAGGATCTCTAAGAGATATCTGCAGTGCTATGTTTATTGCAACATTATTTATAATAACCAAGATAGAGAAATAGCCTAAGTGTCCATCAATGAACGAATGGATAAAGAAATTTTGGTATATACATACAACAAAATATTACTGAGCCTTAAAAAAAGAAGGAAATCCTGCCATTTGCAACAACATGAATGGACCTGGAGGACATTATATTCTGTGAAATAAGACAGACAGAAAGACAAATTCTGTATGATCTCACTTTTATACAGAATCTAAAATCAACACTCATAGAAGAAGAGAGCAGAATGATGGTTGCCAGGGGATGGGGAAATGAGGAGGTGATGGATAAAAGGCAGAAGGTTTCAGTGCTACAAGATAAGTAAGTTCTGGAGATTTACTATACACCATAGTGCTAATAGTTAACAATGCTGTACTGTATACTTAAAACTGCTAAGAAGGCGTATCCTACCTTGCATTAAAATAACAAGGCAACAACTCTGGAAAACAGTATGGAGTTTCTTCAAAAAGTTGAAAATAGAGCTATCCTACCACCCAGCAATTGCACTGCTGGGTATTTACCCCAAAGATACAAATGTAGTGATCTGAAGGGGTGTGTGCACCCCAATGTTTATAGCAGCAATGTCCACAATAACCAAACTATGGAAAGAGCCAAGATGTCCATCA
The DNA here is from genome assembly GCF_054177405.1 of Leptonychotes weddellii. Taxonomy (NCBI): domain Eukaryota; kingdom Metazoa; phylum Chordata; class Mammalia; order Carnivora; family Phocidae; genus Leptonychotes; species Leptonychotes weddellii. The sequence continues at coordinate 9,024 of NW_028047489.1, forward strand.
ACAGATGAATGGATAAAGAAGATGTGGTATATATATATACAATGGAATATTATGCAGCCATCAAAAAAATGAAATCTTGCCATTTGCAACGATGTGGATGGAATTAGAGGGTATTATGCTAAGCAAAATAAGTCAATCAGAGAAAGACAAGTATCATATGACCTCACTGATATGAGGAATTCTTAATCTCAGGAAACAAACTGAGGGTTGCTG
>NW_028047490.1:0-422 GCF_054177405.1 Leptonychotes weddellii
GATGGACTCTGAAAAACAAACTGAGGGTTCTAGAGGGGAGGGGGGTGGGAGGATGGGTTGGCCTGGTGGTGGGTATTGAGGAGGGCACGTTCTGCATGGAGCACTGGGTGTTGTGCACGAACAATGAATCATGGAACACTTCATCTAGAACTAATGATGTAATGTATGGGGATTAACATAAGAATAAAAAAAAAAATTGTAAAAAAAAAAAAAAAAAAAAAAAAAGAAATATCTACAGTAGTCTCTACTTATCCACGGGAAATACATTCCAAACCCCCCAGTGGATGCCTGAAACCTTGGAGAGGACTAAACCCTATTTATACTATGTTGCTGCCTAGGATAAAGTTTAGTTTATAAATTAGGCACAGTAAGAGATTAACAACAATAATTATAAAATAAAGCAATTCCAACAATTTAATAGA
>NW_028047491.1:0-422 GCF_054177405.1 Leptonychotes weddellii
ACTGCTCTCAAGAGCCTGCAAAATCATAATTTAAAGTTCCATGCTGGAAAAAATGAGACTAAAGAACCGATGCTCAAACTGACAACAAGCTATATTTGAGAGACTATTTCTTTCCTTCCAACAGCCCCTGGGCTCCCTCCATAGCCACCCCACCACCACCACGGTTTTGTGGCCTGATCCTGCCTGCCTCCTGGCTGTACAAATCCATCCCAAGTTTGTGCTTAAAATGGGAACAAGAACTGAGAACTTTTTAAAAATAACTTTTTAATATATAGGTGTCCTTGGAGGTTCCCAAGCATATTTCAAAATAGAAACTGACAAATGAGGATATCAACTGTCCAAGTCTTTGCATCCAGTAGAGGAACTGAATTTCCCTCGGTCCTTGTGCTGGCCCCCAGCCAAGTGTCAAACAGATGAGGACA
>NW_028047492.1:0-422 GCF_054177405.1 Leptonychotes weddellii
GAACAAGAACCATATGATACTCTCAATAGATGCAGAAAAAGCATTTGACAAAGTACAGCATTCTTTCTTGATTAAAACTCTTCAGTGTAGGGATAGAGGGTACATACCTCAATATCATAAAAGCCATCTATGGAAAAACCCACAGTGAATATCATTCTCAATGGGGAAAAACTGAGAGCTTTTCCCCTAAGGTCAGGAACACGGCAGGGATGTCCGCAATCACAACTGTTGTTCAACATAGTACTAGAAGTCCTAGCCTCAGCAATCAGACAATAAAAAGAAATAAAAGGTATTAAAATTGACAAAGAAGAAGTCAAACTGTCACTCTTTGCAGATGATATGATACTTTATGTGGAAAACCCAAAAGACCCCACCCCAAAACTGCTAGAACTCATACAGGAATTCAGTAAAGTGGCAGGATA
>NW_028047493.1:0-422 GCF_054177405.1 Leptonychotes weddellii
ATGATTTCACTCATGTGGAATTTAAGAAACAAAATAGAGGATCATAGGGGAAGGGAGGGAAAAATAAAATAAGATGAAATCAGAGAGGGAGACAAACCACAAGAGATTCTTAACTCTAGGAAACAAAGGGAGGGTTGCTGGAGGAAAAGTGGGGGGGGGATGGGGTAATTGGGTGAAGGGCATTAAGGAGGGCACCTGAAATAATGAGCACTGGGTGTTATATGCAACTGATCAATCACTTAACTCTACCCCTGAAACTAATAATACACTGTATGCTAACTAAATTGAATTTAAGTAAAAAATTTCCAAAATGGGTGTACAAATATCTCTTATATACCCTGATTTTAATTATTATGGGTATATATCCAGAAGTGGAATTGCTGGATCATGTGGTGATTCTGTTGTCAAGTTTTTACAAACCC
>NW_028047494.1:0-422 GCF_054177405.1 Leptonychotes weddellii
GAGTTGGCATTTGAGTTGGATTGGGGACCCCAGGCCTACCCCTTGGGGAAGGTGTAGGCTTTCCATCTGCCACGGCCCCCGCACCCCTCCCTGCTCACCCTGGCCCAACTTGTCCACTCTGTGGCCTGGCTGGTCTCCCCCCTCCACGCCCTGCAGCCTGTCACCCCTGTGTAGGATGAGGAGTTGGGCAAGCCATTCGTTTACATATACTTTCTTTTTAAGTTTTTCTGTAAGTCTTATCTGGGATTCAGACTCTGTGTTCCATAGAAATAAGCACGTGGAAATTGTATTTCTGGATTAGGGTCTAGGGACCTGGGTAACTAGAAATGTTTGGGTGGAACACTGTGCATATCTGTGATGAGACTAATTGGGTTTCAAGTTCATTATTTCAAGCAGCACACAGTTCTCAGTAAGAGCCACAC
>NW_028047495.1:0-422 GCF_054177405.1 Leptonychotes weddellii
AATACGCAGATGGGTGCCATCCCCCCCTCACCACCCCCCCACCCCCCCACCCCCCGCCCAGAAGGCTCCACAGAGCAGGAAGCCCAAGAAGAGGATGATGGTGCTGGCTCTGCAGTCAGGGGCTGTCTGTGCTCTGAGCCTCAGTTTCTTCCTCTGGAAAATGGATGTGATAAAATAATCCCCACTTTGAGGAGGCTGTGAGGGGAGTTGCTAGGGCCCCGGTCTTGGGAGTCACAGAGATGTGGCTTCGAGTGAGTGAGCTCTGCTGTGTAGAGGTGAGACCTCTCTGCATGGGGGTGGTAATCCACCTACTTCTGAGGATTCACTAAACATTGGATCTGACGAAATGATCTTGTGAAGCCCTCATGGTTGTAGTTGTTATGTTTGCATCATTATTAAAATCTTGTGCAACTTCAGTCAGG
>NW_028047496.1:0-422 GCF_054177405.1 Leptonychotes weddellii
GGAGGGATCAGGTTCAGTTCATGGGTCAACCAGTGGTCATGTCCTCTCAATGACCTCCTCTAACAGTCTCCTTAATTCCAATCTTGCTTCCCAACCCCATCCTCCACTTCGGCTACCAGTTGTTATTTAAATATATAAATCAGATTACATCATCCTCCAGCAAAATCCATTAAAAACTTTTTTTTTGTAAGCAATGGCCTACAGATGTCCACATCATCTAAATTCTGTGTATTTTTTCAAACGATTTCATTCCGCCCTCATCATTCACAGTACTCTATAGATGGTAGCTATCTTTTAGTCACATCAACATTCCAAGTTCTTTTCCTGACTTAAGGTCCTTGCACTGCTGTTCCTTTTGCCTGAAATGCTCTTCCTCTAGATTTTCAATAGTACCCTCCTTTTCTTCTGCAAGTATACCCAGA
>NW_028047497.1:0-422 GCF_054177405.1 Leptonychotes weddellii
AAAATGTGTATGATATGAAATGGCATTCTATTTAAAATTATTTAAGAGCGTACTGGTGTGTACATACATTTTTATTTCCCCTTATTCTGGAACAGAAATGTTACATTTTCAAACAAAACTAAAAGTGTTAAGTTTCACAGATCAAAAATTCCTTTTGAAAGTGAATTTTTAAAACCACATAGGTTTTTCCCCTATTAAGAGTTTTCCCTATTACCTCAGAGAAATAGTCAAAAGATAAGATACCTGGTAGTAGAAAAGCAAAAATAAATAAATAAATAAATAAAATTTAATTTAAAAAGTAAATAAAATGCAGCTTCTGTATTTAATTTCTAAATCAAGAATGTGGTATTATTCATTATGAAATCATTACTTTTCATATCATCTTGAAAAGCAATTGCATATACTAACCCAAGTCATCTAGG
>NW_028047498.1:0-422 GCF_054177405.1 Leptonychotes weddellii
ACGGGAGATGTAACCAGGGGGAAAGGCAAGAATGATGTGCCCCACAGGAGGTATGAAGTATGCAAAGCATGGAGGAGAGACAGGGAAGAGGGGGAAAGAGAGACACACATCGAAGAATGGCAAGTCGTCTAGGGCCTTGGGCCTTGCAGCGTCCCCAGACTAGAGCAGAGGCATCACTTGAGAGCTTGTTAGAAATGCAGAACCTCAGGGACGCCTGGGTGGCTCAGTCGGTTAAGCGGCTGCCTTCGGCCCGGGTCATGATCCCAGGGTCCTGGGATCGAGTCCCACATCAGGCTCCTTGCTCAGCAGGGAGCCTGCTTCTCCCTCTCTCTCCTGCTTGTGCTCTCTCTGTCAAATAAATAACATCTTTAAAAAAAAAAAAAAAAAAAAAAGAAATGCAGAACCTCAGGTCCCAGCCCAGA
>NW_028047499.1:0-422 GCF_054177405.1 Leptonychotes weddellii
ATGCGGGACTCGATCCCGGGACTCCAGGATCATGACCTGAGCCGAAGGCAGTTGCTTAACCAACTGAGCCACCCAGGCGCCCCAGGATATTTTTATGTTTGAATGTCTTTTACTGATCACCCCATCCTAATTCTCTGCCACAGAAATATCAACAAGCATTGTTGGAGTGTTTGCTTTACCCACATGTCAGGGACACAGCCCCTGTCCTCAGTGAATTCACAGTGCAGTGAGGAAGGTAGATGCATAAACACATTATTACAGAGCGGGGTGATAGGCACAGTGAAGGTCTAGTGCTTACGGAAGAAAGAAGGAGGAAGAAAGGGAAATGAAAGCCCCGTAGGAATAGGAATTTACATGGTTCACGTGGAAGCTGAGCATGTGTGCAATGCTCTAGGCCGAGCAAACATTTAGAGGCAGGAAGC
>NW_028047500.1:0-9235 GCF_054177405.1 Leptonychotes weddellii
GAGAGGAGGTGCTTGAGCCCCCTAGGGCCCCCTTCTCCACGCTGTGTGGAGGAGTTTGCCCATCCTGTTGTACGAGGGGCTTGCTCTGGAGACAGCCTTCCAACCAGTGCTGCCCAGTGTGCCAGACGACCAAGACAGAGCCCCCTCCCAACTCCAGGCTGGCTGTTTGCCCCTGCTCACCAAGGAAAGGCCCTGAGACCTGCCTCGTACCAACGGTCCAGTCCAGCCAGCAGCCAGGTTGTGGGGTGGAGAAGTAGAACGCGCCCCGCCACCACCTGCCCAGAGCACCATTCACCAAAAATAATTCGACACTCACGTCGTGTCGGCTGGTAACGGCAGGACACCACCAGCTGTGGAATGTCGTCTCTCGAATCCAAGGAGGCACACCATGATGTAAGGGAGGGCAAAAGAAGCAAGTTGCAGACCAGTATTTCAGACCAATCCCACCTGGTGCTAGACCGAAAGGAGGGATGGAGAGGGAGAGGGACGCAGGGGAGGGATGGGGAAGGGAGGGGAGGGGAAAAAAGAAATATACAACAAAAGAAAACCTCTATTTGGATGTCTGTACGTATGTACTTACGTATATACACTCATATAGAAAAATCTTGAAAGATATACGTTAAGAGTGGTCAGTCTTAAAAAAAAAAGAGTGGTTGTTCTTAGGTGTATTTAAAGGTAAAGATGAGACGCTCTTTTTTCCCTAATTTTTCTTGTATATTGCATAAACTTTCTGAATTAGTCTGTCTTCCCTCGTATTTTTTTTCTAATGAAGAAAAGAAAGGCCAAGGCCTCTCTAACAGGTGCAGTAAACAAAGGCAGAGCACAGTCCAGATCGGAGGTCTGCCGACTACAGCGGGTGGGCCGGCGACAGCCTGCTACCTGCTTTTGTAAATGAAGTTCTCTGGGACCCCAGCCCCCTCCACTCATTGCCGTATTGTGGTGGCAGCTTCTGTGGTATAAACGCCAGAGGGGACCGCATGGGCTGCAAAGCCAAAAACGTGGACTATGTGGCCCTCTGTAGAAGTTCACCGATCCCTGATCTAGATTCACATTTACCTCTGAAATGGGAGTGGTGCCGGCGACCTTAGAACCCTGACCTGAAAATTCAGACGCTGAGGAGCGGTAAAAGGTAAGTTAAATGTCACCTCATCATAAAGGCCATCCCTGTTCGCTCAGTGTCCGTCACCCCAACACAGCCCCGTCCATCATTCTGGGCCAGCTTTTGTCAAAGAATTTATCCCATCTGATACGTTCACGTTTGTGTATGTTCGTCCCCCTCCTCCTAATGTGAGAGCTGCAAGAACAAGAATGTTCTCACTCTGGTTTGTCCCTATGTCCCCAGGGCCTAGAACACTGCCCAGCCCACAGACAGTGGTCAAGAAACATTGAATGAATGAATGAATGAATGAATGGCAATTCAGTAGCAAAATTTTCCTATTAGGGTGAAGAGGGATAAATACACAGTGGCAACAAGAACCGGACTCTAAAGGGAAAGAAAAAGAGCAAGTCAATCGTTGAACAATCCACGAAGGTGTTTTAAAGGCATGGATTATAACACTTAGTAGTTGCGTACTTGGGACTTTTCTGTTTTTCGGTTGAGTTCAGAACGAATCTGGAGAAGAGCGTCTGCCTCGGGGAAACACTGCAGTGAAATGCAGCAGTGTTGGGGGTGGGGAGAGGTGCTTATTATAGTTTTTTGTTTTTGTTTTTGTTTTTTTGTCTAAGGCAAGGCCCAGGGTCTTCACCTGAAAAACAAAGATATGACAAGATACGGAACTCACCCAAGGACGCTGCGCCTGGGGGGTTAGGAGCAGTCAGCGACACAGAGGAAGAAGTAAGTGGCGGAGGGGCCAAACTGGAAATCCCTCCCTGCCTCCCATTCCTTTGAACCATAAGGCTGTCAGGTGAGACCAACAAACCCCAGGCAGTCCAAGAGGGGCCTGCGCCCATAGGACACCCAGTGCGGGCAGGCAGAGGGTGCCACAGGGACCACAGGGGGGCGGATGCTCCCGAGGGCCCTCCGTGTGCCAGGCTGAGGGATAGACGGGAGGACAAGGTGGAGACTTGGAAAGGGATTCAGTTGTTCTGCTTAAGAACGCAGAGAAGGGGCACCTGGGTGGCTCAGTCGTTAAGCGTCTGCCTTTGGCTCAGGTCATGATCCCAGGGTCCTGGGATCGAGCCCCACATCGAGCCCCGCATCGGGCTCCCTGCTCGGCGGGGAGCCTACTTCTCCCTCTCCCACTCCCCCTGCTTGTGTTCTCTCTCTCTCTCGCTGTGTCTCTCTCTGTCAAATAAATAAATAAAATCTTTAAAAAAAAAAAAGAACACAGAGAAGAGATGAAGGAAATGTGAAATCTTTCCCCTTTGGAAGGAAATCATATATGACTAATGGGAATTTTTATAGGTTTTGTCATAACCGAAACTGTCTCCCCAGGATTCAGTAGAGCTTTTTGGTTTCCCCCAAGACTTTCAGTAAAATTATCATTATTCATTCATTCTTTGTTGCATTGGCTGTGCTTTCTGGGAAACATAACAATGCTCCTGCTTCAAGGTGGGTGTAGGGTCAAGAACAGAGGCTACTAGGGTGCCCAGTCACATCTGAATTAACAAGAATAGCCTGTTATACTCGGCTGGCCCTCCAGGTCTTATCTCTGCCTGGATGAAATGCAGAAAAATGCGCAACCTTGAAAGAAAATAGACCCATTCATTCTCCTAGGTGAAACCAAAAAAGCCCTGTGCTGTTTTAGAAACAAATTAACTCTCAGTCGGCTAACAGATACCAAAGGAAGACAACAATCCATTCAAAGGTAAATTAATCCTCTGTACAAATGACCAAACTTGAATACCGAGACTAGCATGGACCCACAAACCCATTTGCGATTTCTCCAAACTTTGTACAATGTGCCCCATTCTCTCAGCTGAACAACCTGTTTATCTAAAACAGCCTGCCTCTGTAATCCCAGGGTCCTGTACTTTTCATTAACTGTTTCACTACATGTTTCACTACTTCTTTCCCAGCCAGATAGCTTCACCTGGTTAACTTCGCCTTCGATTAGAACATGGAAAAGCTACGCACCCAAATTTACAGTGTGCGACCTTAAAGGAATCCAGTTCAGAAATTCCTATTTCTATCATCTCTAGGTCTTTGCTTTTTCCTGCAGAATCGGCATCTCTCATCTGTAGCTTGGCCAGTGGGTGATGTGATATTTTATACCTTCTCGTCACAGATTTGAACCTGCAGGAAATTCACGAAATAAATGCACAAGCTCAGATCTTCCCTCAGAGCCTGATCCCCTAATCTTTGTTTCTATTCAGACCTGGCAGCCTCCATTTCGGAGATTCATCTGGATTCAGACCAGACTTGGCCGATATTTGCTCCAAGTTGCCCACCGCCGCCCCCTTCCCCCTCACCGAAGTCAGGTGGTCTTCATGTCTTCCTTTCTATTGTTGGAGGCAAAGGGAGGGGGGCGGGAGGCTGGCAGGGGACATACATGACAGCTGGAAAAGTTCAGCCATCCAAAGGTATAAAGTGAAAGTCCCACCCCATTCCCCGGCCCTGCGGTAACATTGTGAACACCTGGCCCATATCCTTACAGACCTCTAGGTATATGTAGCTTATGGGCACGCACTCACACACACACACACACACACATGCACGCACACACACAGGATCATGTTGGACATTCAGTTTCACGACTCGTTTTTTTTTTCATTTGCTCTATATATTCATTCATTTCTCACACATTCATTGAGCATCTATTCTGTTCCACTGCCCTCTAGGCCCTGGGAACACATCAGTGAATAAAACAGACGGCTGTGCCTGAACTCCTGGAGCTTACGTTCTTGTAGAGACGGCAGACCAGAGAAAATAAGTACGCACGTGCCATTGCAGATGGTAGTAAGTGCTAGGAAGCAAGAGGGCAGAGGGTTAGGCATTGTTATCTATTTATTTTTAAAGATCGATTTATTTATTTGTTTTAGAGAGAGAAAGAGAGAACACAAACGGGAGGGGCAGAGGGAGAAGGAGAGAGAATCTCAAGTCAACTCCGCACTGAGCGCAGAGCCCCACGCAGGGCTCGATCTCACGACCCTGAGACCATGACCTGAGCCAAAACCAAGAGTCGGACCAACTCAACCAACTGCACCACCCAGGCGCCCTGGCATTGGTATTTAAATAAGATCAGCAAAGTCTCTCGGGATGCCTGGGCGGCTCAGTCATTAAGCATCTGCCTTTGGCTCAGGTTAAGATCCCAGGGTCCTGGGATCGAGTTCCGCATCCAGCTTCTTGCTCAGGGAGGAGCCTGCTTCTCCCTCTGCCTGCAGCTCAGCTCCCCCTGCTTGTGCTCACTCTGTCTCTATCTCTGGCAAATAAATAAATAATAAAATTTTTTTAAAAATCTAATAAGATGACATTTGAGCAGAAACTGGGGATGGAAGGCAGACAAGGAAACGGGGTGGCAGCAGAAGAATGGGCAAGAGGGAGAGCCAAGAAACTACTCAGGGTGGGGGGCAAGAAGAGCCCAAGTAAGGCCTTGCAGACCCTGGGAGGAGCCTAGACTTCCATTCTGAACCAGATGGGGGACCACCGTGGGTTTTAAGCAAAGGAATACTCCTTTTTTTTCCTCATTGGCCCCTCCAACCCATTTTCACTCCCCCACGACCCCAGCAGCAACCTTAAAAATGTTAAAAAGTCCTCTCAGGTTGTCGCTATCCAGCCCACCAGCCCTCCTGTGAATACCGTCTATAGCAGTGGGTCTTTCCCCTTGTTATGGAAAAGTGGTAGTTCCTGGCCCAAGATCACGGTTTTGGTGATTCTGATACCCTTGCAACTCAGAAGTTCTCAATCCCTGCTGCACATGAGAATCACCTAGAGAGCTTTAAGATATATATATACCTATATTAAAATCTAGCCCACAGAGATTCTGCTTAATTTGGTCTATAAAGGACCAAGGCATCGACTTTTTTTAACCCTCTAGGTGATGACACTATGCAGCCAAGGTGGAGAGCAATGTCACCACTGATCCTTCTAAAACTCTTGACCCTTCAGCTCCTGACCTCCGCTGCACAGCCGCTCTCTCTCAGCTCCTCATTGCCACGGACTCTGACATTATCAGTAACAGCCCCATCCTTAACCTCCCGTCCCAGTCCCACTTCCTCTGCCCCTCCCTGGAAACCGCCCAGACTCATTAGTGAGCCAGTCTCCTCTCATTATCCGCAAATCCCCAGAGGAGCTGAATTCTTTATTCTTGCTACATCCTTGATTTCTTTCACCCTCTCTACATTCAGAATATTCGGACTCAGCACTGGTCACAAATCTCCTCTATTTGATGCCCTGCAGCTTTTCACCTCAGTCTCCACTGGAGCTGGACTTGCTGAAGTAATCCTAATAGAGACCTCAACCTGATGGTATCCAAAAGAATATCTAGTTTTCTGGATGTGGTCAAACTGGTAGAAGCTTATGCCACCGCCGATAAATGGGGGAGTTTTTACAACCCGCCCATTATAACTCCCTGCCAAGCACCATCAGAACACTGAGCTGGGTCCATTAGTCTAACCTGGGATTCCTCACCCACATCTAGGGGTCTTTCCACCTGTACATGTAGGAATGAAGCCCGTGTGAACTTGACTTCAGCATCTCCGATATCTACCAAACTTACCAGAACTTACACAAGAAGAGTAAGAACATATATAATTCTATACTTCATCAAGAAACTGAATCTTCCCACAAAGAAAACTCCTGGTCCAGGAGGGCTTCACAAGTGAAATTTCCAAACATTTAAGGAAACAAAAGGGATCATTTCCCAAGTCTTTTATGAAGCTAACGTCAACTGAATCCATAATGGCACAAGAACAGAGAAGAAAATTATAAGTCAACCTCTCTCATGATAATAGATGCAAACGCCATAAGAAATATGTCGGCAAATTAAATCCAGTGATATCTAAGAAGGGTCGTACCTCTCAAAGTTATATTCCTGGATTAATTCTTGTATTTGTTCCAAGAATACAAACAAGATTCATTTAATGTTTGAATATTAATCAATGTAAGTGACCAGGTTTTTAGAATACAGAAAGAAAAACTCTATGATCACCTCACTAAATGCAGAATAATATATTTGATAAAATTTAATGCTTCTTAGTGATTCTTTTAAAATCTACATTTAGAGGCGCCTGGGTGGCTCAGTCATTTAGCGTCTGCCTTCGGCTCAGGTCATGATCCCAGGGTCCTGGGATCGAGCCCCGCATTGTGCTCCCTGCTCAGCGGGAAGCCTGCTTCTCCCTCTCCCACTCCCCCTGCTTGTGTTCCCTCTCTCGCTGTGTCTCTCTCTGTCAAATAAATAAAATCTTTTTAAAAAATAAATAAATAAAATCTACATTTAAATTCTAAATTTTAAATTCTAGCAAGCCAGAAATTAAAAGGCATTTCCTTGGGGCGCCTGGGTGGCTCAGTCGTTAAGCGTCTGCCTTCAGCTCAGGTCATGATCTCAGGGTCCTGGGATCGAGCCCCGCGTCGGGCTCCCTGCTTGGCGGGAAGCCTGCTTCTCCCTCTGCCACTCCCCCTGCTTATGTTCCCTCTATCGCTGTGTTTTTCTCTGTCAAATAAATAAATAAAACCTTTAAAAAAATAAAAAATAAAAAAAAAATAAAAGGCATTTCCTTAGTCTGATAAAGCATATCTACCAAAACCAAAAACATACTACAGCAAACATTGTGCTTAATGGTAATATATTGAAGGCACTCTTCCTGAGATCAAGAATGAGACGTTTGTTCACTAACACAATTCTATTCAATATTGTGTGGGAGGTCCACACCCTTGTAATAAGCATTGAAATGAAACAGCCATTATTTGCAGATGATGTGATTGTGTACATATAAAACCCAAAGGAATCTGCAGATAAACCACTGTGAGCTGAGCAAGGTCACTGGATACAAGATCAATATTCAAAGCAGTAGAATATAACCGTGAATGGGATAGGATAGTCAGGATCCAAAGGATACACCACACTGGGACCCTGCCGAGGGAGCTTGTGGGTCCCTCCAGAGGACACCCACCACATTTTCTTCTTTTTTTTTTTTTAAGATTTTATTTATTTATTTGACAGAGAGAGGGACAGCGAGAGAGGGAACACAAGCAGGAGGAGTGGGAGAGGGAGAAGCAGGCTTCCTGCTGAGCAGGGAGCCCGATGCGGGGCTTGATCCCAGGACCCTGGGACCATGACCTGAGCCAAAGGCAGATGCTTAGCGACTGAGCCATCCAGGCGCCCCAACCCACCACCTTTTCCAAGCCTTCTACAAATCTCTCTACCCCAGCACTCCATCCCAGCTTCACGAGTCTTGAGGCTGGATTTCCCTCACACAAACAAGCTACCTGCCTAACAAAACTGTTTTGCATCAGACCATTTCCCAGTGCGGCAGAAAATGGTCTCCAAACGCACAGGAGGAAAGGGGCAGCCCCATACAGCGTCACCTTGGAGTAGCAGCCTTGCCATAGTCCATCCTTACAGCTCTTCCAGGCCTCAGACGCTGCCTCGGGGTACCCAATACAGAGAACGAAGCAGGCTTGTCAGATTCAGAGCAGAGAATTCAGCAGAATGAGAAGAACCTGAGATTCGAAGCGCTGGGCTAGAGGTGATGGAGACACTGAAGAAGAACTCGGGCCAAGATCCCACAAAGAGACATGTGGGCAGTCATGACAAAACTGTCCAGAAAAACACTTGGTGCCGAGAGCCCAGGATTCCCTTCCGATCTCTCTCCCACCTCCCTGAAGCTTCCTTCGTGCACTTCACGTGCCAAGCTGCCCACTGATGAGACAAAACCTGCTACAGCTCGTGAGATGGGGTTAAAGTGCTCTTGCCCACATGCGAGATTATCGTGGTGCAACAGGAGGCTCCAGGGAGGGTGTTGAGCAGAGAGGCTCGAGGACAAAATTAAGATGTTCAAAAAGAATAGTTTGCTAAGGGGCGCCTGGGTGGCTCAGTCAGTTAAGCATCTGCCTTCGGCTTGGGTCATGATCCCGGTGTCCTGGGATGGAGCCCCGCATCGGGTTCCCTGCTCAGCCGGTAGTCTGCTGCCTCTCCCTCGGCCACTCCTCCCTGTTTGCATTCTCCCTCTCTCTCTCTCTTTCTCAAATAAATGAATAAATAATCTTTAAAAAAAAAAAGAAGAAGAAGAAGAATGGTTTGTTAATACCAAGAGACAGGGAGAGGAAAGCAGAAAGAGATGCTCAGGCAGGGTAGAAGAACCACGCTACCTGGATCCCGTGTGTGTGTGTGTGTGTGTGTGTGTGTGTGTGTGTGTGTGTGCCTGCATCTCTCTGTCACTCTCCTGTTCTCTTTCTCTGCCACATCAGCCTCCCTACTGACACATGGTCCTGCGCACATTGAGTGGGAGATAAACAAAGAGGACAGAAGGCGTCCGGAGCCACACGTGTTCCAGCAGAAAGATGCAGGAGTGAGTGTACCTGGCCAGTGACAGGCGGAGCAACCGTGCCTTTTCTCGGCACATCCTGGACAGAGAACAAGTGGACCCAAAAGAGGGCAGGAGCCCAGCGAGCTGATTTCAGATCTCATGAATGCCGAGCACTTCACGAAACTGTCTGTCCCCTGTGCTTCACAATTATGTGCTGTTTCCCCGTCCTTTCATGCGTTCCCATAAATATTCATCGTACACATTCTCCACTTTGCTTCTCACAAGCTCCCTGGCTCTATACTTAGTTTCTCTTCTTTTCTTTTTTATTATTTTTTTGGCTTAAGCAAAAGAAATATATATTCTCATGGTTCTGGACACTAGAAGTCTAAAATCAAGGGTGCTGGCAGAGTTGGCTTCTTTTTCGGTTTTTGTTTTTTAATTGAAATAGAGTTGACAGTTTCTCTTATCTTCTATGATAGAAGTATTCTTTTTTTTTTTTTTTTTTTATGAGACAGAGAGCACAAGCAGAGGGAGTGGCAGGCAGAGGGAGAAGCAGGCTCCTTGCTGAGCAGGGAGCCGGACGCGGGACTCGATCCCAGAACCCTGGGACCATGACCTTAGCCGAAGGCAGAAGCATTACCAACTAAGCCACCCAGGAGCCCCTATGATAGAAGTATTCTTAAATAAACAAACATTCATACAGGTCCCTCTGTCAGAAGGATGTTCAACCTGATCCTCAAGATAAAGCCAAGCCCTATCATATCTCAGAGCCACACAGGCATGAAGCATCCCTGCAATCCAATAGAAAGAAACCGGAACTGAAGCCACA
>NW_028047501.1:0-422 GCF_054177405.1 Leptonychotes weddellii
CTCAATTAATACTTTTTGATTTGTAGTCTACCTCTTCTGGTAATAGTATTACAGGAAATTTCCTTTCATTTTTTTCTCTCATTTGCCCATTATATCTTTGCACATTCCTTTAAATTCAGTCTTTGTGATCCACTTTATTTTAGGTGTGTCTCTATACAACATAAAATTTGGTTTTGCTCTATGTGTCAATTTGAAAATCTTTTTCTTTTTACTATGCCAGTTAAGCTCATTTAGTTTTATTGATAAAGTTAATACGTCTGGTCTCAATTCTGCTCCTATTATCTTATATTATAATTACTGTGTGTATTACATTATATTATATTCACTGTTTCTAATTCATGTGTCTTCTCCACACTCTTTTATTTCTTCTTTTTTTTTCATTGTATTTAAGGTTTGTGTTTTGATTCTAATGGTTACATTTA
>NW_028047502.1:0-422 GCF_054177405.1 Leptonychotes weddellii
GAGAGACGATGGACTCTGAAAAACAAACAGGGTTCTAGAGGGGAGGGGGGTGGGAGGATGGGTTAGCCTGGTGGTGGGTATTGAGGAGGGCACATTCTGCATGGAGCACTGGGTGTTATGCACAAACAATGAATCATGGAACACTTCATCTAAAACTAATGATGTAATGTATGGGGATTAACATAAGAATAAAAAAAATCAGCTGAATAAAAACCTCCACTTGAAAAAAAAAAAAAAAGGAAGGCAATCAGACAAATCAATCCTTCTCTAACCTTCCTGTCTAACATAAGGGAAGGGAGAAAAAAAGCTAAGAAAAGCTTCTGAAGGTCACAGCTTAGAGACTCAGGTGCACGGGGGTGGAAAGAGACACAAAGTCTAAGATTTAATTGTAAGATTATAGAATGATTTCCCTCAACAATATC
>NW_028047503.1:0-422 GCF_054177405.1 Leptonychotes weddellii
GTCTTTAGCTTCTAAGTGTTTGAATTTCTTCCAAATGTTTTCTTGTGATTGAGTTCCAGTTTTAAAGCATTATGGTCTGAGAATATACAGGGAATAATCTCAGTCTTTTGGTATTGGTTGAGACCTGATTTGTGATTCGGTATGTGGTCCATTCTGGAGAAAGTTCCATGTGCACTCGAGAACATTCCACCCTAAAACAACAGAATACTCATTCTTCTCGAGCGCATATTCTGTGGGTTTTAGCAACTATATAATGATGTGTATGTATTATTGTACAACCATATATGATGGTTTCACTGCTCTAATAATCCTCTGTGCCTAAGAATAGAGGGACACTTCCTCAGCTTAAAAATTTTTACAAAATACTAAGAGGTAACATCAGATTTAATGGTGAGAAACTTGAAGTTTTCCCATAGAGATTA
>NW_028047504.1:0-422 GCF_054177405.1 Leptonychotes weddellii
AGTCCAAGAAAGAAGCACAGAGGCCTCCGGGGCGCGTCTAGATTCCCGAACTTCTAAAAACATCCCACATGCTTCCAGGGAAGAAAGGAAGGCGGAGAAGGACATGGAGCTTGTCCAGGGAGCGAACATCAGCCCCTCCCCGCGCGACTCCGCGGGCCGCCTGTGCGGGGTCGGGGGCTCGTGGCCCTCCCCTCCTGGCCGGGGCCCCCGCAGGTGTCCCAGCGGCCCCTCCAGGCCGGGGCCCCCTCCTCAGGCGGGTCATCAGAGTTCCGGCCACATGGAGGGAGCTCCTGCGCGGGCAGGCCTGGCCCTCAGCACTGCTGCCCCCCGGGGGGCGGCCGCGGCCTCCTCGGCCACCGTCCAGTGTGCGGCTGAGCCCCTGCAAAATCTATGTCCGGGACCTAGGAGGGCAACGGACTCGC
>NW_028047505.1:0-422 GCF_054177405.1 Leptonychotes weddellii
CACGAGCTGGAGGGCTAAGGCCCACATCCGGGGGCCTGGGTGGTGTGCACAGAGCTTATTACAATAATACTTGGGCTTTCGATAGAAACAGCCTTTAAAGAGAATGTAAGTGTGGGGAGCAACCTGGGAGCTCTTCTAGCCAGAAGCCACTCATTTGACAGATTAGGAATCTGGGGCTTCAAGAGAGGAAATGATGGAATAATATGGATGATGTTTGCAGACACCCCAAAGCCAGTCCCAACCCTCTTGGCCCTCACTTTCCTCTACAATAAGAGAAGGAAAATGGAAAGACTCACGAACTCATCTTCCTGGGAGACCCAATTCTGACCAAAGAGATAAAGATGGAGGCCCCACTGGGTAAAGCTTCTGGGAGGGTTTTTTGTTTTTGTTTTGTTTTTTTAGAGAGCGAGTGGGGGTGCAGA
>NW_028047506.1:0-422 GCF_054177405.1 Leptonychotes weddellii
AATTCAGAGTATTTTGCTTTATTGTTGCTCATTTTTCTTTATATCTAATGACACATAATGGCTCTAAACACAAAAGTATTCTACTTGGAATGAAAAAGATAAGGTAGTTGCTTACCAGTTTTTGGTGTTACTTATTTTTTTCAAAAGCTATCTTACTTTTTAAAAAACAGTCTTTATGAGTTTACAAAGAAGCAGAGTTAGGTGAATGTATGATTTTTGTCAGTTTTTTTTTTTTAAAGATTTTATTTATTTATTTGGCAGAGAGAATGAGAGAGAGAGCACATGAGAGGGGGGAGGGTCAGAGGGAGAAGCAGACTCCCTGCCGAGCAGGGAGCCCGATGCGGGACTCGATCCAGGGACTCCAGGATCATGACCTGAGCCGAAGGCAGTCGCTTAAACAACTGAGCCACCCAGGCGCCCCT
>NW_028047507.1:0-422 GCF_054177405.1 Leptonychotes weddellii
GCTGTGCTTTACAAGAGTTTAATGTGCTTCTTCTGATATGTCACATTGCACCTGCCTTTTTAAAACTCCTATAAATGTAAAACATTGCTCAAACACAATTATTAAGACATGTTGAAGAATTCTAAAGATTCTGAATAGCTTATAGAAGATGAATTTTATATAAAGATTCAATAATGAATTTACCAAATGTGTATTTGGAGTAACATTTACAAATATTTTTAGAGGAATATGAATTTGTACTGATGATTTGTGTGTGTGTGTGTGTGTGTGTATGAATGAAAAGTACTATATAGAATTTGATTTTATTTTTATAGTACCTTTTATATTAACAGTATCTTCAAGCACAACCATACAAACTTATATTTAAAATACCTGCTATGTATTAACAACCATGAAAATAAAAATTCAGCATCTATTAAGAA
>NW_028047508.1:0-422 GCF_054177405.1 Leptonychotes weddellii
AAAAAAAAAAAAAAAGGTCAGCTCTTACTGACTATTCTTTCAGCTACAATCTCTCATTTATGCTCTTAAAATGCATGCCGGGCCTGTTTTTGGAAGAGAAGTAAACCTGCAGACATGACTACAGTAGTCCCCCCTCCATGGTTTTGATTTGCATGGTTTCAAGAGAGGTCTAAAAATATTAAATGGAAAATCCTAGAAACAATTCATAAGTTTTAAGTGCGTGCACCGTTCCGAGTAGCATGATGAAATCTCACACTGTGCGATGCCGCCCCGCGCGGACATGAATCATCCCCATGTCCAGCGCACCCACACTGCCTATGTCACCCACCGTGAGTCACTTAGGCTCTCAGTTGTCAGATCGAGCTGTCCCAGTATCACAGTGCTTGTGTGAAGTAACCTTTATCTTACTTAATCAGGGCCCC
>NW_028047509.1:0-422 GCF_054177405.1 Leptonychotes weddellii
TAAGTGGTGGAGGAATATTGGACAGGTGTCCTCGATAATCTGGTGCCTCATTGAGGGTATGGGAGATTACATATATATTTTTTTAAATTCTTATTTATTTATTTGACAGAGAGAGAGAGAGAGAGAGACAGCGAGAGAGGGAACACAAGCAGGGGGAGTGGGAGAGGGAGAAGCAGGCTCCCGGCTGAGCAGGGAGCCCGATGCGGGGCTCGATTCCAGGACCCCGTGATCACGACCCGAGCCGAAGGCAGACGCCCAACGACTGAGCCACCCAGGTGCCCCAGATTACATATTTTTATCTTGAAGTCATTCTGAGTATTATGCTCATCAGAAATTCCCATGCTTTAGTTTGTGTGTGTGTGTGTGTGTGTGTGTGTGAGAGAGAGAGAGAGAGAAGGGGAGGGAAAGGAAAGGAAGGGAAA
>NW_028047510.1:0-422 GCF_054177405.1 Leptonychotes weddellii
GGCTTTAAAAAAATAATAATAAATGCTTCCCAGATTGCTGCAAGCCTTTGGTTAATTTCCCAAGTTCTGAAAAAGTTGTTTCTGACAATTTTTGCCAGTGTTTTCATTACTTTTATGGAGGAGGGAATTTTCAGAGGTCCTTAAAATTGCCATTTTTGCTGATGTCATTCCTCCTTTTTCTTAGAGGTACATAAAATAATAGTGTTTCTTACAATTGATGACATCTTAGATTTGATAAAATATAGTAAGCCTTAGCTGTAAAACACAGCTAACTAACTAATGAGAGAGTTAAGAATAAGGTGACATTAAATGCTGGACAATAAAGAAATAGATGATGGGATTGATATATAAATTAAATATCTTAGTCCTTACATTGTTAGGAAAAAAATAGAGATATTGATTATCTTGACTTTGTTACATCA
>NW_028047511.1:0-14916 GCF_054177405.1 Leptonychotes weddellii
GTCGGGGTGTTGACCTATTTTTATTGATTTTGAGGGGGCTTCTCTGTGCCTCCTGGATTTTGATGCCTGTTTCCTTTCCCAAATTAAGGAAGTTCTCTGCTATAATTTGCTCCAATATACCTTCTGCTCCTCTCTCTCTTTCTTCTTCTGGGATCCCAATTATTCTAATATTGTTTTGTCTTATGTTATCACTTATCTCTCAAATTCTGCCCTCGTGATCCAGTAGTTGTTTATCGCTCTTTTTCTCCATCATTTGGTCTTCTATATCACTAATTCTCTCTTATGCCTCATTTATCCTAGCAGTTAGAGCCTCCATTTGTGATGGCACTTCATTAATAGCCTTTTTTATTTCGACTTGGTTAGATTTTAGTTCTTTTATTTCTCCAGAAAGTGTTTCTCTAATATCTTCCATGCTTTTTTCAAGCCCAGCTAGTATCTTTATAATCATCATTCTGAACTCTAGTTCTGACATCTTACTAATGTCTGTATTGATCAGGTCCCTGGCAGTTGGTATTGCCTCTTGTTCTTTTTTTTGAGGTGAGTTTTTCCATCTTCTCATTTTGTCCAGAGAACAGATTAATGAGAGAACAAAATGCTAACAGGGTAACAGTGACCTCAGAAAAATATACACTAAAGAAATCAGAAGAGACCCAAAAGCAGGGGGAAAGAAAGGGAAAGAAAGATAAAAGAAAAAGAAAAAAAAAGAAAAGAAGAATATGATCAAATATAATCAGGCTGGTGAATAGATCAGTGCCACATACTAGATTTAGGGTGTATGTTGGTCTGTTAGAAGAAACTGTCTCCCAAAATTTTAAAGAAAGAAAAACTTATATATGTACAAAAATAAGGGTAAATATGATGAAGGGATGGGATATGACTGTACAAATGAAAATTTTAAAGATTTTATAAAAGGAATTGATAAGAAGTTGGTTGAAGCAAGAAAGAAGAGATTAAAAAAGAAAAGAGCAGGGAGAGAATGTGATCAGGCAGGAGACTAGAACAAAGCCATATACTAGAGATTTAGGGTATATTTTGGTCTGTTAGAAGAAACTGTATTCCAAAATTTTAAAGACAGAACAACTTATATATATACCAAAAATAAGGTTAACTACTATGAACAGATAGAATATGACTCTAAAAATGAAAAATAAAAAAGATTTTTAAAACGGATTGATAAGATGTTGGTTGAAAAAGAGAAAAAGAAAAATTCAAAAAAAATAGGAAAAGAAAAAAAAGAAAATTAAAAAAATTAACTTTGAAAGACTAAAGAATCATGAGGGAAAAAGCCATGGATTCTATGTGCAGTATTCCCCTAGCGCTGGAGTTCTGCCATTTTCATTGATCGGTAAACTTGGTCTTGGCAGGCTATTCTTGCTGATCTTCTGGGGGAGGGGCCTGTTGCTGTGGTTCCCAAATGTCTTTGCCGGAGGCAGAATTGCCCCGCCCTTGCCTGGTCCAGGCTAAGTAATCTGCTTGGGTTTGCTCTCGGGAACTTTTGTTCCCTACAAGCTTTCCGTACAGCTTTGTAGGACGAGAGTGAAAATGGCGGCCTCCCAATCTCCGCCCCAGAGGACCTGAGAACTTGGGGCCACACTCCTCAGTGAGCCCCCGAAAAGCCATCAGTCACTCCTGTCTCCCCAGTCTCCGGCCGCACTCCGTGCTCACCCAGCCTGTGACTGAGCATTTCTATCTCTGGCACCCGACCCCGGGTGGAGTCTCCAAACCCAGCAGATCCCTGCGGCACGCTCCCGTGCTGCTCCTCCCTGGGGGAGGAAGGGGAGTCTCCTGGATCTGCCGCTTGTTGGGTCCCTGCTGGAGGAGCAGTGGCCTGACTGTGCAGTGGATCACGGTTTATGGCAACCCCGAGCTGAGAGCCCGCTCCTCAGCTCTGTCTCTGCAGCCAGCTTCCCTGCTCCGATACCTGGGAGCTCTGCCGCACTCAGGCACCCCCGGTCTTTCTGTGACCCCAAGGGTCCTGAGACCACATTGTCCCAGCGAGGGTTCCACCCCCTACTTAGCCACTGGAGTGACTTCCCTCAGCAGAGCCAACTTCTAAAAGTTCCAATTTGGTGCTCCGCAGCTCTATCACTTGCCCATAGTGGCTGATGGAGGCCCCTCCCCTGCTGTCTATCTTCCCAAATATCACCTCGGATTCACTTCTCCGCACATCCTACCTTCCAGAAAGCGGTCGCTTTTCTGTTTAGAGAGTTGCTGCTATTCTTTTCTTCGATCTCCTGTTGCATTCATAGGTGTTCAGAATGGTTTGATCCCTATCTAGCTGAATTCCTGGGACCAGATGAAATTTAGGTCTCCTACTCCTCCACCATCTTGTTCCTGCTCCCATATTTTGATATCTTTAAAGAGAAGTGGGAAATTAAGGTTTTATGTGAAAATAATTTTTCATGTTAAATTAATTAAATACCATACCAGGTATCACTATGTATGTGAGATAGAATCTGCTGCTGGTTCTGCCATAGGCTGCTAGGGTTCTCCCTCAGCTTCAGTGCATCCTGAAAGTCCTCTGAAAAGGCAAGCTGGTTATAATCACTGTGGTTCAGGAGGTTGAGAAGCAAGCCCAGACTCAGAAGATGTGGATTTCAGACTTGGCTTTAGTGATTAGATCTCCTACAGGTACTCCCCAGGTTGGGAGGGGATGTTAAAAAGACTCCAATAAAAGGAAAACCATCTGGATGAAATAAATTGATGTTACCTTTTCATATCTTGAACTTGTGTGACTTTGCAATCTTTTGTGACAGGTGTTGACATAGCATTCCTTTCCTTTTAAAAAAGATTTTAGGGCACCTGGGTGGCTCAGATGGTTAAGCGTCTGCCTTCGGCTCAGGTCATGATCCCAGGGTCCTGGGATCGAGTCCCACATCGGGCTCCCGGCTCAGCGGGGAGCCTGCTTCTCCCTCTGACCCTCTCCCCTCTCATACTGTTTCTCTCTCGCTTGCTCTCTAAAAAATAAATAAATAAAATCTTTAAAAAAAATAAAAATAAAAAAATAAAATAAAAAAATTTTAAATAAAAATATTAACATATTACACAGAATATCTTTCCTTGATTTGTGTCTTCTTCAATTTCTAACGTTGATGTATTATAATTTTCTGTGTACAGACTTTTCTCTTCTTTAGTTAAATTTATTTCTAGGTATTTTATTCTTTTAGATGCAGTTTTAAATGGAATTATAGTCTCAATTTGTTTTTCTGATAGTTCATTGTTAGAAACACAACTGATTTTGTGTATTGATTTTTGTATCCTGCAACTTTACTGAATTTGTTTATTCTAACAGTTTTTTTTTGGTGGTGGTTTAGGGTTTTCTGTATAATGTTATGTCATCTGCAAATAGAGATTATTACTTCCTTTCTGATTTGGAAGATTGTATATTTTTCTTGTCTAATTCCTCTGGCTAGGAATTCCAATACTATGTTGAATAATTGTGGTGAGAGTAGGCATCTTTGTCTCATTCCTGATCTTAGAGGGAAAGCTTTTAGCTTTTCACCACTGAATATGATGTTAGTTGTGGGCTTGTCATATATGGCGTCTATTATGTTGCTGTACATTCCCTGTATTCCCAGTTTGTTGAGAGTTTTTATCATGAAAGAATGTCAAATTTTATCAAGGGCTTTTTT
The DNA here is from genome assembly GCF_054177405.1 of Leptonychotes weddellii. Taxonomy (NCBI): domain Eukaryota; kingdom Metazoa; phylum Chordata; class Mammalia; order Carnivora; family Phocidae; genus Leptonychotes; species Leptonychotes weddellii. The sequence continues at coordinate 3,633 of NW_028047511.1, forward strand.
TTTTTGCATGTATTGAGATAAACATGATTTTTATCCTTTGTTTTGTCGATGGTGTGTATCACATTGATTTACGGTTGTTGAACCATCACTGCATCACTGGATGTGATCCCACTTGATCATCATGTATGATCCATTTAATGCACTATTGAATTTGGTTTGCTAACATTTTGCTAAGGATTTTTGCATCTATGTTCACCAAGAATATTGGCCTGTAGTTATCTTTTCTTGTAGAGTCCTCGTCTGGTTTTGGTATTAAGGTAATACTGGCCTCATAAAATGAGTTTGGAAGTTTTCCTCCTTTTCTATTTTTGGAAGAGTTTGTGAAGGATTGGTATTAATTCTTCTTTAAATGTTTGGTAGAATTCACCAGTGAAGCCATTGGGTCCTGGACTTTTCTTTGTTGGGAGGTTTTTGATTACTGATTCAATCTACTTACTAGTTATTGGTTTGCTCAGTTTTTCTATTTTTTCATGATTCAGTCTTGGTAGGTTACATGTTTCCAGGAATTTTTCCATTTCTTCTAGGTTTCTAAATTGTTGGTATTAGTGATCTCTTATAATCCTTTGCATTTGTTATCAGTTGTAATGTCTTTTATTTCTAATTTTATTTGAGTCTTTTCTCTTTTGTCTTGGTTAATCTAGCTAAATATCTATTTTGTTTATCATTTAAAAAAGCTCTTATTTTGGGAGTACCTGGGTGGCACAGTTAGTTAAGCATCCAACTCTTGGTTTCAGATCAGTTCGTAATCTCATGGGTCATGGGATGGAGCCCCTCATGGGGCTTTGCACTTTGAAGGAAGTCTGCTTGAAGATTCTGTCCCTTTCTCCCTCCCCCCACTGCTGCACTTCCTATTGTCTTTTCAGTCTCTATTTCATTTTTTTCACTCAGATCTTTGTTATTTCCTTCCTTCTACTAACTTCGAGTTTAATTTGTTCTTGTTTTTCTACTTCCTTGAGGTATAAAGTTAGGTTGTTTATTTGAGATCTTTCTTTTTTTCTTAATGTAGGCATTTATTTTTATTAACTTGTCCCTTAGAATTGTTTTTATTGTATCTCACAAGTTTTGGTATATTGGATTTCCATTTAATTTTGTCTCAAGATAATTTTTCATTTCTCTTTTGATTTCTTCTTTGACCCATTATTTGTTGAGCAGCATGTTGTTTAATCATCACCTATTTGTGAATTTTCCAGTTTTCTTCTTGTCATTGATTTCACTTTCATACCATTGTGGTCACAAAAGATGCCTGATATGATTTTAATCTTCTTAAATTTATTAATGCTTGCTTTGTACCCTAACATATGAGCCATCCTAGAGAATGTTGCATGTGTGCTTGAGAAGAATGTGTATTCTGCTGTTGTTGGATGGAATGTTCTGTAAGTGTCTGTTAGGTCCATTCGGTCTAACATGTAGTTTAAGTCTGATGTTTCCTTCGGCTTTTCTCTCTAGATGATTGGCCATCTTATCTTTGACAAAGGTGCAAAATAAATTCTGTGGAGAAAGGATGGTCGTTTGAACAAATGGTGCCTAATGCATTTGGAATTCATCCATGTTGTTGTGTATTTCAGCAGTTATTCTTTTTTATTACTGAGAATTATTTCATTGAGTGGATGTGCCACATTTTATTTATCCATTTATCAGTTGAAGGAGATTTGGGTAGTTTTTGGTGATTATAAATGTTGTATAAATAATCATGGGTAGGTGTTTGTGTGAACATAAATTTTCATTTCCCTTAGGTTAATACCTAGGAGTGGGATTGTTGGGTCATATGGTAAGTGTATGTTAGCTTTGTAAGATACTGATAAATAGTTTTCCAAAATGGTTGTAACCTACTGAGTTTCCATAAGTAATATATGTGTCTTCCCATTGCTCTGTGTTGTCATTTACACTTGGTATTGTCATTATTTTTCATTTGTCTATTTTGTGTGTGAAGTAGTATGTCATTATAGTTTTAATTTTCTACTTTCTAATAGTTAATAATTTTGAATAATGATGTCTAATGACTTATTTGATATGTATATTTTCTTTGGCAAAGTATGTCTATTTTAGGGGGTTGTTTTCTTATTAAGTTTTGAGGGTAGTTCTTATATATTTAGAATACAAGTCCTGTATCAGACATGTAAGTTGCAAATATTTTTTGCAAGTGTGTGGCTTATCTTTTCATTCTCTTAATGGTGTCTTTCAAAAGGTTGAATAGCATTATCTACAAAAGCCAAATTATGGAAACAGTCCAAATTTCCGTGGACTGATGAATGGATAATGAAGATGTGGTATACACACACACACACACACACACACACACACACACACACACTGGAATATTACTCAGCCATAAAAGAGAATGAAATCTTGCCATTTGCAACAACGTGGATGGAGCAGAGAGTATTATGCTAAATGAAATAAGTCAGTCAGAGAAAGACAAATACCATATGATTTCATTCATATGTGGAATTTTAGAAACAAAACAAATGAGCATAGGGGGGAAAAAAGAGAGAAAGAGTCAAACCAAGAAACAGACTCTTGACTTTAAGAGAACAACCTGATGATTACCAGAGGGGAAGGGGGGTGGAGTGATAGGTGAAAAAGGTGATGGGGATTAAGGAGTGCACTTGTCATGATGATCACCACGTACTGTGTGTAAGTACTGAATCAGTAAATTGTACACCTGAAACTAATATTACACTGTATGTTAACTAACTGGAATTTAAATAAAAACTTAAAAGGTAGAGCAGAAGTTATAAATTTTGATGGAAGAGCAATTTATCTATCTCTTACCAACTCTGCTTTTGGTATTATATTTAAGAAATCTTTGCCCAATCTGATGTCACAAAAATTTTTCTTTAAAATTTTCTTCTAGAGGTTTTGTAAGGTTAAGTTTTACCTTTAAGTGTATTTTGATTAATATTTGTATGATGTGTGAGCTATGGATCAGATTCTTTTTTTTTAGAGAATGTCCAATTGTTCCAACATCATTTACCATTCAGTTCACTGATATCTCTTCATACACACACACACATACACACACACTTTTTTTTTTTTAGAGAGGGAAAGAGAGAGGGGGAGAGGGAGGGGGGGGCAGAGGGAGAAGGAGAGAGAGAATCCTAAGCAAGCTCCACACACAGTGCAGAGCCTGATGCAGGGTTCAATCTCACGACATTGAGATCATGACCTGAGCTGAAATCAAGAGTCAGATGTTTAACTGATTGAACCACCCATGTGCCCATCTCTTCATCTATATTAATCTAGTTTATCTTAAATACCTCAATTGGATTTTCATTTTTAGTTATATATTTTATTTCTAAAACTTTAATTTGTTGATTTTTAAATTCCAGCAGTTCTCGATAGAAAGGACTTTTTTGTTTATTTTTAGTTTTATCTTTTATTTCTTTAAACATTTCATTTATGTTTTTATAGTTTGTATCTGACAATATAATATATTTTCATGGTGATTTGTTTCCCTGTGTACTGGTAGTTTTGTACTGTGAGATCATATCTAATTGACCTTCTTCTGTGAGATTGTTGAGAGCCTCAATTGGAGTTTCTGTCACCAGATAGGACTTATATGTGTTTCTACTGGGAGTGAGTGGGGATACTGATCTGGAGCACTTTAATTTCTTTTGAGAATATAAGCCTAATATAGAGGACTTAAGTTAGGTTCCCACTTTGCCCGAAGTTTAGTCCCCCTTTTCTAATGCTAGTTTTGACCTTTCCCTCAAGGAAACACTGGTTTTTGATCTTCCTCATTGTTCATCTTTCTAGTTATAGCTTACTCACTCTTCCCCCGCCCCTCCTTCCACCTAACACGACCTATTTGGTGCTATGCCTTACTTTCTTGTGAGCTCAGCAATGCTTTGGAAAGATTGATTTTTGTTGTTTATTCAGTATCTACTTATATTTCAATGAATGTGCTTTTCAGAATATGTATTAGCCATACTACAGGAAGCAGAGGTTGGTTTATTCCCTTTTTTTTTCTTTTTAAATACTGTGCCTGGAAATGGTCACATAAGTCACGTCTGAATATTTTTGTTATAGTTAAGACAAATAATTCACTATTTCAGGTTCACAGTCAAAGTAGGTTCAAGAGCAGTCTTTCCTCCTGTTTTTCATAGCCATCTTGTATTGCCAGAGTGGGTGTAGACACACCATCAGCCATTCATCTTCAGAAAGTCTGTAAGAAGAAACATCCTAGAAAACAAGCCAATTGCAGAGCATCATTTATTCTGTATGCGCCCTTGGGGTGGAGAACATTAACTTCTTTTTACTCAGTCATCCTGGGAAAAAGGAAAACATATTGTTAAGCAACCAACTTCACCAGCACATGCTGTCCCATAGCTAGAAACAATAATAACTTCTATTGTCATAGCTTCTTTGAGAGGTGAATGTGGGTGTTGGCTGGAAAGCCTACATTCTCTTCTTTACTCTGGGAAAAATGGATGGAGTGTTTCACATGTCTCCTGAACTTTAATCTCCTCCCTCTTTAACTATTATAGAGCTGCCCCATCTTAAATAAGCCACAGAGGGCTATCAAGAACTGGATTCAGATGTGGATTCAGTGCAAAATTGTGAGGAAGTTGCAGTCAGGGGATGTAGCTATATTATCTTTTCAGAGATCACTTTTCTAATAAGCATGACTTTTCCCCCTCAATTTGCATGCTCTTTTCCAAATCCATTTTGTTTAACACAAAGTTAGTCTTTCCTTCCCCTTTCTTTATAAATCCATAACCAAGTTTTTATTCCTGGGAAAAGAAACCAGGTAATTGATTACATGCTCATTTCAAGACATGTTCTTATTTTTCCTGAAACTAACACCGTGAACAGACAGAAAGGTCCTGTGTTGTTTTTTTTTTTAAGATTTTATTTATTTATTTGTCAGAGAGAGAGAGCGCACAAACACGGGGAGTGGCAGGCAGAGGGAGAAGCAGGCTCCCCACTGAGCAAGGAGCCCAACATGGGACTCCCTCCTAGAACCTTGGGATCATGACTTGAGCCGAAGGCAGATGCTTAACTGACTGAGTCACCCAGGTGTCCCAGGTCCTGTGTTTTTAACAAAGATAATAATTTCAAAAATTTATCCCAAGGGTACACTGTGACAGATTAAAATTGCCAGATAAATACAAATTGCATTTATTTTTATTTGCTAGATGTAACAGCCCTAGTCAGAAACCATGTTAGGGACAGAAACCATAGTTTTCCTTGACTAGTTATCACAATTCTACAAAGTAGGACAAACAGTGGCCAAACTGGAGTTTGAATCCAGCTGTGTCTTGTTCCTGAGTCTAAACCTCTGCTCTGCTTATTCAGACCACTCACTCTAGGAGTCCAAATAATAAACGCTGATGAGAATGCACAGTGAGATTGATACTCGTGCTGAGCTGATCTTTCATTTTAGGAAGAAGGTAACTTTTCTCACCTAGGAATTAAGCCTCTACCGAGAAGTCAAAGCGGACCTTGAGAGTAAAATTGTCAAAAGGCTTAACTATCCAGAATAAGAGGTAAGAGTGAGAAAAATCTTATTTTCCTGATCTTTTTATTTTTATTCTCTGTGGTTTGAGATATAATATGTTCTAAAACATGATTTTCATAAATGGCATAGTGGGAGCTCAAAGTCTAAACAAAAAGCTATTCCCCTCCACTTCCACAACAAGGAAACCCTTCAATACCTCTTTACATAATGATCTTTGATTTCACTTTCAACAAAGATTCTGTGATTTAATAAAGTGAATGACTTTTTCCTTTTTAAGTTACAAAAAAAGGAAATGTCTATTTTTCTTTAATTTTAAAATACATAAAAAATTTATCCCAAATAAAATTATAGATATGGTCATATGATCATTGAAAGACTTCAAGACAGGCCATAGTTCATGCTTGTGAATCAGTCTGTGAGCACTGGACATTTCCCAGTGGGAAAATCCAGTCCATAGTCTGAAATGGCTTCTGAGTGGCTTTTCTGTTGGCCCAGTGCTAGTGAGGAAGTGCTAGTGAGGAAGATATAAATGCAGCTTAGAGCAGTGTTTCCAGGCTTTGGCTACTCATATATCACCCACAAGATTTTTGCAATATCAATTTTCTTCTGTTATTTACTTATTATCTTTAAGTCAACTTGTTTTTTTATTTAAAAAATAAATTTAGGGGCGCCTGAGTGGCTCAGCCATTAAGCGTCTGCCTTCAGCTCAGGTCATGATCCCAGGGTCCTGGGATCGAGCCCCGCATCAGGCTCCCTGCTCCACGGGAGGCCTGCTTCTCCCTCTCCCATTCCCCCTGCTTGTGTTCCCTGTCTTGCTGTGTCTCTCTCTGTCAAATAAATAAATAAAATCTTAAAAAAAAATAAAAAAATAAAAAATAAATTTAGCCTTATCCTAATCAATAATATCCATGAAATTGAGTTTGATAAGGTGATTATATATTTGTATCTAATAAACATTAAATCATAAATATAACTTAAAATTTGAAATATTTCTTAAAAAAATTTTTTTATTATGTTATGTTAATCACCATACATTACATCATTAGTTTTTGATGTAGTGTTCCATGATCCATTGCTTGCGTACAACACCCAGTGCTCCATTCAGTATGTGCCCTCTTTAATACCCATCACCAGGCTAACCCATCCCCCGCACCCCCCTCCCCTCTAGAACCCTTAGTTTTTTCCTCAGAGTCCATAGTCTCTCATGGTTCGTCTCCCCCTCCGATTCCCCCCCCTTCATTACTCCCTTCCTACTATCTTCTTTTTTTTTTTTAAACATATAATGTATTATTTGTTTCAGAGGTACAGGTCTGTGATTCAACAGTCTTGCACAATTCACAGCACTCACCATAGCACATACCCTCCCCAATGTCTATCACCCAGCCACTCCATCCCTCCCACCCCCCACCACTCCAGCAACCCTATTTCTTTGTGAGTTACTTAAAGTCACCCAGTATACCCATGTACCTGTGGTGGTATGTTTGCAATGCTTTGGGAAATACTGAGCAAAGGTCAACAAACTTTGGCTAGTTGCCTGTTGGTGAAAATAAAGTTTTATTAGAACACAGGTCCATTCAGTTTTGTATTGTCTATGGCTGCTCTCATGCTACAATGGCAGAGTTGAGTAGTTGCTACAGAGACCTTATGTGTTGCAAAACTGAAAATATTTAGTATGTAACCTTTATAGAAAAGTTTGCCAACCCCTAGCTTGGAGGAACACTTCCTAATTGGATTTTGTACATTTCTATGGACTGCCCTCTGGTTTCCATTCATGATCTAAGTCCTCTCCTCCTTAGAAGTATCTTTCATGAGAGGAGACTTTTCCACATTCTGTGAGGACCAGACTAGGGAAAATTCACTTCTGCGTAGGCTGAACCCACAGTGTCTAATGAAGGTCTATTGATAGATCTCCACCAAATGTCAATTTACGGCAGGAACTAGCTGTCTCATTATCCCCCAGCCAGCTGGACTGAACATTCCTGCACTTTTCTTCTCTCCAGTCTTCAAAATGGCAGTGACATAAGATGAGATTTAAAGCTTGAAAACTGACTTTGAATCAAAATTCAACGTTGATGTGGTTGTTACCTTTAGCTCTGATACCTATATTCCTGGCAAGTGTGGGCAGCTTCTGTTTGAGGTAAAGTTGAAAATTGTTAAGCAGAAAAGAAATTTTCATCAGGTAAAGTAGGGAGAACGACTGTGAAGTTGTGTCTCCTTATATTACACTCTTTGGCATTAAAAAAATATTTTATTTATTTGAGAGAGAGAGCATGAGCAGGAGTGGGGGGTGGGTAGGGGCAGAGGGAGAAGCAGGCTCTCACTGAGCAGGGAGCCCAACAACACAGGGCTCGATCCCAGGACCCCAGGATCATGACCTGAGCCAAGGCAGATGCTTAACTGACTGAGCCACTCAAGTGCCCCTACACTGTTTGGAATTTTTTTTTCCTTAGTTGTTTCTTGTGGAAAGGACTAAAAATCCTTACATAAAAGAAATGAGAATTGCTAATTTTGAGAAGCAAAGAGAAATTGTCATGTGTATATGTATTAGCTATTGTTTGCTCTGAAAGTATTATTTTATTGTTCTTATTGTTATAGTTCTTTGGATAATAGCATTAAAATATACAATATGAATCTAATTAATGAGATAAGAAGGTATCACAATTAAGTGTTTTTAGTATAGGCCTATTTCTTCAAGGTGTTTGTGGACTAACCAAATTATGAACAAAGGAGATATTATAGAGAAGACATGGTTTATTTTATTTTTATTTAAGTATAATTAACACGTGGTTTTATGTTAGTTTCAGGTGTACAATGTAATGATTCAGTAATTCTGTACATTTCTCAGTGCTCATCAAGATAAGTATATTCTTAAGAAGACAGTGATTTATTCATGGGAGGGTGTGTGGGTATGTGGGTATATTTAGGCTGAGGAAGGATTGGGTAAGTTTCCATAGAGGACATTTTATTTGGGTCTGGAAGGATGAGTAGGAGTTTTCTAGGTGGAGAAGTAGGTGGAAGATATTTCAGGCAGAAGGACCAGTCTACCTCTTTGAGGAGTCAGTGGTCAGATGTTATAAGAAGATGCATTAACTGTATCTTCATTGTCCATAGAAAGTTTGACCCTTGACAAGCCTTTAGGAACATGGTCTTTTCTGGGTCTTTTGTGAATGAGCTACTTGGTCTCAGGGAAAAGATATGCTTCCTTATCTTTGGGTAGAGAATATACATCCCCTAATTCCAGATGCTTTGGTCTGGCTTACCAAACCACATGATTTCTGTGATGTGGTTCATGTTGAAGCAGTGAGAGTTAAGGTTTGAGAAGGTAGGTGATATCCAGTCCCCAGCCTAACTCTTGCTGAAAGATTTCCTTTCCTGGGTGACTGTGGGTGATTCTAAGAAGCCTCCCTGATACATCTGCACCTCACACAATGATACAGTATCCTGCTGACTTTGCCGTGGTCTGGATCCTTGATGCCAATTCTTGATTGGCCCCTGTAGTGGGGATGGAATCAGCCAACAGATGTTGATCTTGTCTTTCCATATCAGTGAGTGTCCCACAGGGCCAGGATCCCATGTTTCCTGTAGCTCAGCCTTTATCCTTCTCTTGGGAAATAGCATTTGTCCTGTGGGGGGAAAGCAGGTGTGGCAGCTTCTATTCCAGGGTCTCCTTGCCCAAGAGCACAGAGATTCACAGGGCCATTTTCTGCTGTAGGCATAGAGCAGTTTGTGAGCAGCTTACTGAGAGCAGGGGCTTTGTTCACAGTGGCTCTGACAGGATGCTGCAAACAGATGGGTAATGGGGAATAGGGTCAAATGCAGAACTATAGCTTTCACAATCTAACTAGGGCACATCAAGTGATAATTGCTAGTGACTTAAATTTGGCAGAGACATGTGTTAGGATCTCATGAAGACTGCAATAGTGTAGCCCGTATATCAGGGGGTGGTGTGGGATAGACACTCCAGCTTCTCTGAGATCAGTATTATCTGGAGGATGGCTGAAGTGACTCAGCCAGGGAAGCTTCATGGCAGGCTGGGAATAAGAAGGAGGGAGGCTCAGCCATAGTCTACCAGGCCTGAATCACAATGAGGTCCAAATGCTCCTTACCTCTTTTGTGAACCCCCTTAGATTCACATAGTTCATAGAATCATTGCATGTAGAAGTAGAAGATATCTTAGAGTTCATCTGCTTCAACTCTTGTTTTATTTCAATATGAAAACTGATGCCCAGAGAGGGCAACTAAATGAAGTTGTCCAAGAATGGCTAAAATGCTGTGCCCTCTCCTTCCTTCCCTCCTCCCTCCTCCCTTCTCCCCCACCTTCCTTCTCCCCCACTCCCCTCCCTTTTCTCCTCCCTCCTCCCTTCCCTTCCCCCACTTCCCTCCTTTCCTTCCCTCCCTCCCTTCTTTCTGCAAATATTTATTAAGCACCTACTATATTCCAGGTAGTCTTCTAGGGACTAGATTTGGGACACATCAATGGACCAAACAGTGGAAGATTCCTGTCTTCATGGATCCTACATACTATTGAAGAGATAGACGTTAAACAGCATGCATCATAAATAAGTCATACAATTTGATAAGTGCTATGGAAAAATCCACGGTAGGATTCCTGGGGGTGTGAGAAGGGAATGCAATTTTAAATATAGTGGTCAGGGCAGAATTTGTTGAGAAGGTGACGTGAGCAAAAGTTGAAGGCAGTGAAAATCTACTATGTGGATCTCTGGGGGGATAGTCTCAAGTATTCTCTAGAATATTCTCTACCTTGAGTTTTCCAGGTAGAACAGCCAGTGCAAGGGCCCTGAGGTAGGAGTATCTCTGGTGTGGTTGAGGAATAGCAGAGTCCAGAGAGTGGAATAAATGAAGAGTATAAAGTAGATGAGATCAGAGAAGTGGCAGGTTTATAATTACCTGTAAATGATTGTGATGGAGTTTGGTTTTTATTCTGAATAGGATGAGAAATTACTGGAGATTTTTTTAAAGTAGATAAATAATAGGATTTGATTTATATTTACAAAGGATAATTTTGTTTGCTGTTTTGAGCATGGACTATAAGAGGGCAAGGGGAGAAGAAGGGAACCCAGTCAGGGCTTTTTTGCTTAGACAGAGAGGTGGTGAGATATTCTGGGTATATTTTTCAGGGAGAGCCAGCAGCATTTGTGTTGGATTGAATTGTGATGTGAGAGAAAGATAAGTTATGGATGGCTCCAGAGCTTTTGACTTAAATGATGGGAAATATAGACATGCCATTAATTGAAATGATTAAGTCTTAGAGGGAGTAGGTTTTGAGAGAGGAAGTTAGGAGTTTAGTTTTGGACATGTTGAATTTGATATGCCTAGTATATGTCCAAGTGGAGTTGTTAGATGGGTGGCTAGATGTTGAAATCTGTGATTTAGGAGAAAGCTCTGGACCGAAGATGTAAACTTAGAAGTAGCCATTGCATATATGGTATTGAATCTATGAGACTAGATGGACTTGTCAGGATAGTGTCTATAAATAGAGAAGAAGAGATGACCCTGGGGCATGTCAACGTCAAGAGAAGAATTGTAGACTGTGTGTGAACAACACTTTCAAAGGGTTTTGCTACAAGAAAAGAAATGAAGTGGCAGCTAAAGGGAAAGTGGGAACTTCTAGAGAGAGTCTTTCTAAGATGAGAGAAATAACATGTTTGTAAACTGATGGAGACATTTTTAAAAATTTTTTATTGTTATGTTAATCACCATACATTACATCATTAGTTTTTGATGTAGTGTTCCATGATTCATTGTTTGTGCATAACACCCAGTGCTCCATGCAGAACGTGCCCTCTTTAATACCCATCACCA
>NW_028047512.1:0-9235 GCF_054177405.1 Leptonychotes weddellii
GAAAGCAACGAGGTGAAGCAGAAATTATCCCTGAGAAGTTATTTGCGGCTTTTCATTCTGCTCAAATTCAAAATTATTGCAAACAAGTCCAGGTTGGGTAGGGATTGGTAAGAGCTAGAGTAGTCATTCTAGCCATAGCCCCTCATGTGGAAGTGTGCATGGGAGCCCTTGTCAACTCTGGATCACCTTTGTCCCTACAGGAAAAGAAGAAGCAGAGGCTGCCCTGAAGAAGGGGGATGGGAATGCTGACTGTCACCAGTGGTAATAACACCCTGGGGGATCCTGGGAAGAGCTAGCATGAGTTACAGTGGGAGAGAGCCATTTCTCTGCCAGAGGAAACAGGAGAGGGAGCTCTGGCCTTTATTACCATATGGCTGGGCCTAACCCAAACCAGGGACCCAGGGGAGTTTTTTTTGGAAGGTGCCCTGGAAGTGAGGCAAGGGCGAATTCGAAGATTTTGTTGTTATTGGAGCTTAGAGAAATACGTAGCTTTTTGAGTCATCCTCGCTACAAAATTTGTGGGTTCTTGGTTCTTCAGGGAGGCTGGCACAATTTGTAGCTCCTGCACAAGCTCTTCTTTCCCCCTAACTGCAATCCCTGGCTGGTGGTAGACTTTGGCTTCTTTGCTTGGCTTGCATGAGTTAAAGCGAATGTGAGGTCACCCCCAGGAAGTTTAGTTTATTAGCTTACAAAAACATCAGCCCTGCTTTTGTTGTCTCCTGTGAGGCAAAGTTCTGCCAACTTCCATGGGTCAAGGCCAACTTGTGTCCTAGGGCCTGCTTCCAGCACCTCAGAGTCATAGTGAAAATTCCCTTACCTCCCCTTTGCTTTCCATATTTCTGTCCTAAGGTTGTCACCGCAAGAGCTCTTCTCAGAGGCCAGGTTATTGCCACTTCCCTGTGGATTTCCTTGGGGCTCCTGGACTCCCAAGGATGGAAACTGGTCTCATACTTTATTCTTGGGGAACAGCTTTTTGGAGGAAATACAGAAATGAGCCTCGAAGTATCGGATACAAATGCCACCCCCACCCCCCAGATATTTGTTGAATATATGAAAAAGCAACTTGGGTCTCTAGACACTCATTTAATGTCAACTGTGCTTCCAGAAACAATGCTGGGGGGGATGGGGTAGTGAGACCTTTGTTTTTGAAGACAGAAGATGGGAAGCTGGCTGGCTTTGTTCCCTTGGGAGGGAGGATGTAGAGAGGACTGAAATCTGAAGTCTTTCTTCCTCTGCTTCTATTGGTTCCCAAATTAACATTAGAATTTCCTAGAGTATCCCAGTTTGTCCTGGAGTATAGCTTCCCCAGAACATGCCTGTATGCTTCTAAAGCTAATGAGACTTTTTAGTGTCTGCTCAGGAGATAAGAACCAATGTACTTAGGTCCCTTACATTTTAATGCTGATTTTTAGAGATCTGCTTTTTAAGTTTTTACGACCCCCAGTGGCTGTACTCATTATAGGGGGAAATTTGTGGAGACTTGGACTGAGACACTGCCTAAATGTTAAGTATGGGAAGTTTACTATGGTGGACCCCACTTTTTTGTACCTAGCATACTTTGGAGAATTGAGAGCCTAAAGAATATGAATTGGGACCACAGATCTGTGAAAAGAGGAATTTTGTATGTATGGAAATGCTATTTTCAGCTCTATTTGAGGGAGAAGGGGGCAGTGGATGGGAAGCCCATTCCTTGTCCCTGAGCTTGCTGCGGCTTTCCCCCTTAGGTATGCAGTGCTTTGTGGTCAGCTAGCTGAGCATGAGAGCATCCAGAGGCGCATCCAGAGTGGCTTTAGCTTCAAGGTGAGGAAAGGCTTCTCTTCCTTCCCTTGTGCTGCTCTAGTTCAGATTCGCGGCTCTTTCCTTGCTCCTTGCAAAGGATGTTCCTACAGTTTCTACGACTTCTTGTTCCTCCTTCAGCAACTCTGATGTCAATTTATATTTACTTTTTCCCCCTCAGGAGCATGTGGACAAAGCCATTGCTCTCCAGCCAGAAAACCCTATGGCTCACTTTCTCCTTGGCAGGTGGTGCTATCAGGTAAGCTGAATTCCAGGGTGCCTGGATGGCTTAGTTGGTTGAACTCCCGACTCTTGGTTTCAGCTCAGGTCATGATCTCAGGGTCATGAGATTGAGCCCATGTTAGGCTCCAAGCTCAGCAGGGAATCTGCTTGAGATTCTCTCTCTCAAAAAAACAAACCACCTTTTAATTCACACTTTTTGATCTTTCGGTGGCAGGTCTCTCACCTGAGCTGGTTAGAAAAAAAAACTGCTACAGCTTTGTTTGAAAGCCCTCTCAGTGCCACTGTGCAGGATGCCCTCCAAAGCTTCCTAAAGGTATTAGGTATTGGGAAGGAAGGGAGGGATTTCTGGTAGGCAGCAATTTTATGCCTGCCTGTTCTATGGGAAAATCAGAACCACCTGGAGAGCTTGTAGAGTTCCCCAGGCCAGGACTGGAAAGCTCTATTTAATAAACTTCAGCTTGACTTGAATTTGTAATTCCCTTACTGAAATGCCTTCTTCCCTTTTCTAGGCTGAAGAATTACAGCCAGGATTTTCCAAAGCAGGGAGGGTATATATTTCCAAGGTAAACTCACCTGTTTTTTTTCAACGTAGATGAAACTATATATGTTGATAAATAATGGGAAGTCCTGAAAGTTCAGTCTCCTGGTGGTGGTTTTCACTGTTATCTCTTCTCAGTGCTACAGAGAACTAGGAAAAAACTCTGAAGCTAGACAATGGATCAAGTTAGCCCTGGAGCTGCCGGATGTCACCAATGAGGTAATACTTTGAAGAGCTTTTCTAATACTGGGTTCCATTATTGAATCATGTGACCTTTTCGGGAAAGAAAATTTTCCCTTGAGGTTTTATTTCCCTACAACAGAGTCTACGCTTTTGCATATAGGCTCCTTTGTATATATCTCACCTAGGGGAGGAGGCAGATTTCATAGGCTGCAGGCTATTCTGGGAAAGTAGGTTCAAGACTGTGGTAACACAGCTCAGTAGGGAAAGTATCAGTGGTTTGGGAAATGAGTCCTTGTCTTTGTTTCCCTAGGATTCAGCTTTCCAGAAGGACTTGGAAGAATTGGAAGTAATTTTAAGAGAATAATCACATTTCAATGGCCTTCATGACTTGAGGGAGACTGCCCTGCTTAGATCATCAGGAATCTAAGTGATGGTCCTGACTGGTATCCATAACCATTCCCCAATTTCTTTCCTGTTGCCCACTAGTTAATTTATTCTAATCCCTTATTTTATCTGAAATTGGGGAAGTACTTAAGGCCGGGATTGCTATAGTTAAATGAATTCTTGAAAAATCAAGAGTAATATATATAGCACTGACGGCTATCTTTAGCCTGCTGGTGAGGTGGATGAACTTCAAAGAGCTATAAGAACAAAACACAGAACTTGTACTCTCTAATATTTTCTATTAATATTTGACTCCAAACTATAAGTTCTAAGACCATACTCTGGTCTACCAGGGTAAAAGGAAAAGTCAGGGCAGCCCATGGATATTGCCCTCTTCTCACCTATCATGTCATGTCAGTTCTAACTATTCTTGGGCCGAGGGGCTGGACCACTTCACTTCCAGAGTCCTGGCAGCTTTTGGAAGGACACCAGTGCATAAGGCTTCTGAGACTGTGAAATAGTGATCTGAGGAGTTGCCTGGAATATATTTTGGTACAAACCTGAAATAAACCAAATTTGACTATATTCCTCTATGTTTGCCATCAGCTCCTTTCTTGCTTGACATTTCCGTAATTGTTTCACTGCTACAGACAAATAGAAAAATAGCACCAAATAGTTTAAGCTCTTGGGTTAAAGCTACTTTCAGTGGAAATTTTAGTTACATGTAAAATACAGGGTGAGAGCTTATTTTAGCCTAATAAGGCCTATTCCAACTAGGCTTTTTTTTTTTTTTTTTTAAAGATTCCATCTACTTGACAGCGAGCGAGAGAGGAACACAAGCAGGGGGAGAGGGAGAAGCAGGCCTCCCGCGGAGCAGGGGGCCCGACCCCGGGACCACGACCCGAGCCGAAGGCAGACGCCCCCCAACTAGGCTATTCTTATGGCCAACAGCACAAAGCCTAATCTCACCTGATAAATCCCACCTACAAGAATAACTGAGATAAGTTTATAGGACTGAAGGACTGAAATGCTTTTATATAAGAACCAAGCTTCCATTCCAGAATCTGTCACTCTGGCTTACTATACCATCCTAGGTTTATTTCATGGTATAGAAATGAAAGATAAGACCGGAGAGGTACTCCATTCTTTAAACAAAGCTGCATTAAATTGACTGTGTCTTCCTATCTATCTCCCTGCCTACAGTAGGATCAACACAGGCAACAGCAGAGATTTTCTGTGCCTCTCCTCCCAGGACTAGCAGACAGGCCTTCTGAAATTCAAAGAGCTGGTTAAAGCCATCCTGAGTAGAAGTCTGAAGAAGAGGAGGAGGATCTCAAACCCCTGAAGTACAATAATCTGGACAAGTATTAGGACTCTACAACATAAGACTCACAAAGGTCACTGGAAGGTCATGGGATATTCATCTTGTAATAATCTCTATTAGACTGAAGGATAATAAGCTCAATCATCTGAATATATGACTTCCCTTTAAAATTTTTCAATTTTAAACCAATAGAAACTGATCAGCCAGTGCCAAAAAGTTAAAGGCCCTATCTTGAAATATTCAGCTTATACAAGAATAACTCCTATAAACAGCACAAATAACTACCTTATTAGCAGCTCCACACTAAATCTACTTAAAGAGCCCCTAAATGCTTAAGATTCCAGAATTATTTTGAGTTACTCTTAGCAGTTAAAAAACCAAGTAGATGGTGAAGGGCTGGCGGTCCAGAAGGCCTGCTCCATAGCCCTTAACTAAAAAATTCTTACATAAGATAATTTAGGCAAACTAACTTAACAACCTGCTTCTGACTGACAGACTTTTACTGGCAGAAAGAAAAGAACCTATGAGGAGACCCACTTTCTTTGCCACACAGGCATTTCAACATTATTCAGATAAAGAATCCAGTCTCCCCAGCTTCTGTCTGCAAGAGAACTAAAGATTGTCCAGTAGACAGCTGTTAGTTCTGAGTCAAGGCACTATGTGAAAGGTATTGTTTCCCCTGAAATAATTCACATGGAAATTAATACACTCCAGACGGAATAAACATTTCAGATCAGTTTGTGACTACTGACCTGTCTCCTGTTTACACCATCAGAAAAGCCGATACAATAGCTGTTTTTCCGGAAGCCTTTTTCTGGCAGTCACAACAGGAAGAGGCCTATGAAGAACCCCAGGGAGCAGTCCTCTCCATTAGGCTGTAGCACTTAAGGTTTATCACAGGAAAAACCCCAATGTTTCAGTCTTTGGCATCTCCCACTCCATCTGCATTGATGGCAAACATAGCTTCAGCTTCAGGAAGACAGGGAGAGTCGTAGATTTTGCAGATTCTGGTTTCCCCTCTTCCTTTCCTCAGATACAGTCTGACCCAAAACAAAACAAAACAACCAGATGAAAGTTATAATTTAAAAATATTTTTCTTATTTATGGTAGATCTAATTTTTTTTTCAGACCTATATACTTCCTAGGACTTTGGGGAATTTTTCTGTATTCCTTAGGGATATTTCCAACCCGGAGAAATTCACTCCTACCCTGCCCCCCACCTTAGTACATTTTCCACATTGAAACAATTTTTTAAAAATGAGGGAGAGGCATATCCTTCATATTGTCTTGCAAATTTGAGGGCTATTAATTCCTTTATAAAATGAAAGCAGGGCGCCTGGGTGGCTCAGTTGGTTAAGCGACTGCCTTCGGCTCAGGTCATGATCCTGGAGTCCCGGGATCGAGTCCTGCATCGGGCTCCCTGCTCGGCAGGGAGTCTGCTTCTCCCTCTGACCCTCCTCCCTCTCATGCTCTCTGTCTCTCATTCTCTCTGTCTCAAATAAATAAAATCTTTAAAAATAAAATAAAATAAAATGAAAGCAAATATATGCACTAATATTAGAGCATGACAATTATGTTTAGCAAATGTGTCTAATTATACAACGGTAGCTTTAACTGGATTTAAATGGAAATGTATCTTCATGTCTGCATCAGTTAATATGACATTCCAAGACGAAGTCGCCTATCCCATCACTTTACCTGGTTGTTGAAGCATGAGCAATGATATTTCCTCCAATAGGTTTTTTAGGATCTGCAGCAAACATGGCTGCTCCATCCACTTGGGCTACCACCTGGTTGGTGATTACCACTGCTACACCAAACTGATGGAGAAAGGATAAATGTCATTTTTTTGTGGCCAAAGGACCTTACTGCTGCCACCCCTTTCCCCACAAAGTAATGAATGATTAATATATCTTCCTATCTGTGAAACCAGGCCCTGATGTTCTGGCCTCCCAGCAAGGCCCCTGAGAATTAGGTAGGCATTCTCTGTCCTGATCCCACAACTTACCTCATCAGCAAGTCGCAGAAGCATCCGCAGAAACCTGGCCAAGTGCATCTGCCTGGCTGAAAGCTCCCCTCGACCCGAATAGTCCGTTCTGTAGAGGGCAGTGGCACTGTCTACAATTAGCAGTGCATACCTACAGTGAACAAGGAATCTATGAAGCCTATTTCGAGCCTGTGTCAAATTCTGCTCCCTTCCTCACTACCTTGAGCTTTCATATTCAGTTATACTTGTACATAAATGTTTTATTAAAATATTTGTACAGCATTCGTGTCTGAGACACTATAACATGTAAAGTTTCCAATAAGTTCAAGTGGATTATGGCAGTGACTTGACCTGAACCACAATGCAACAGTGTCAGACTAAGAACTAAAACTTAAATCTCCCCATTTCTATTTCAAGTTACTATCAATTTGGCCAAATAGCCTATATAAGATTCAGTGTCTTCCACTAAGCACATACCTAGATTCTACCATCATGGCTGATGCTTGATAAAGGAGCTGGGTCTGGTGGTCTGTGTTGAACCCTCGAGCATATGCTACATTATCCAGGACATCACTGCCAGAGAGGCCATATCTAGGAGCGAATAGAGAACATTTTTAGACTGCAAAGAAAACTCAGGAAGACTGGAAATTAATCTCTAGCAAAGTGATTGCTTGATTAGGTAAGAAGTGTTAAGGCTAAAGAATATTAATTCCCTTTCTATTAGAAGTCCAGGCAAACTAGAAAGAAATGACAGCAGCAACTGCTTTGGAGTAGATCTGCTGAACAGGACTTCAGGATAAATCAGATTTAGTCTTTGAGGACTCCTGAGCCAAAACAAATTTCCAAATATCATGTTCCAAATGTTCTCCTGGAAAAACCAATGCAACATGACAGAATTGGAACTGAAACAAAACGAATCACTCAAAGATCAATTAAATTCATATAAATTGTTGTTATAGAGGAATAAAACCTTTTTTTTTTTTTTAAGAGAGGGAGAGGGGGGGTTTGAGGGGCAGAGGGAGAGAATCTGCAGCAGGCTCCATGCCCAGCACAGAACCCAACTTCGGACTCCATCTCACGACCCTGAGATTATGACCTGAGCTGAAATCAAGAGTCAGATGCTTTACCACATGAGCCACCCAGGCGCCCCTAGGAATAAAACCTTCTAAACAAGCAGTCAAAACTTTAAGAAGTACAAGTAGATTTCATTTCTCCTATTCTTCCTTGCTAATAACTAGTTACAGTTAAAACATGATATGACATGTATCCAGTATGATTAAAACGGATACCTTAGGGGTGCCTGGGTGGCTCAGATGGTTAAGCGTCTGCCTTCGGCTCAGGTCATGATCCCAGGGTTCTGGGATCGAGCCCCGCATCGGGCTCCCTGCTCCGCGGGAGGCCGGCTTCTCCCTCTCCCACTCCCCCTGCTTGTGTTCCCTCTCTATCTCTCTGTCAAATAGATAAATAAAAAAAAAAAAAAATCTAAAAAAAAAAACAAACTGATACCTTAATTCATCTTATACCTCAATGATTTTTTTTTCCTTCGCATTTAAAAAAGGCAAATAAGGGGCGCCTGGGTGGCTCAGTCAGTTAAGTGTTCAACTCTTGATTTTAGCTCAGGTCATACCTCACGGTCGTGTGATGGAGCCCCACGTCAGGCACAGTGCTGGGCGTGAAGTCGGCTTGGGATTCTTTCTCCCTCTGCCCCTCTAGTGGCCCCCCCCCAACCCCGTGCTCTCCCACTCTCACTCTCAAAAAAAAAAAAAAAGGCAAATAAGGTATTTGCTATTTTTTTTCTTTTTATTAACATACAATGTATTGTTTCAGGGGTACAGGTCTGTGATTCATCAGTCTTACACAATCCACAGCGCTCACCATAACACATACCCTCTCCAATGTCTATCACCCAGCCACCCCATCCCTCCCACCCCCCACCACTCCAGCAACCCTCAGTTTGTTTCTTGAGATTGAGTCTCTTATGTTTTGTCTCCCTCTTTGGTTTTGTCTTATTTCATTTTTCCCTCCGTTCCCCTATGATCCTCTGCCTTGTTTCTCAAATTCCACTTATCAGTAAGATCATATGATAATTGTCTTTCTCCGATTGACTTATTTCGCTTAGCATAATACCCTCTAGTTCTGTCCACGTCGTTGCAAATGGCAAGATTTCATTTTTTGATGGCTGCATAATATTCCACTGTGTATATGTATATATATATATACCACATCTTCATTATCCATCTGTTGATGGACATCTAGGCTCTTTCCATAGTTTGGCTATTATGGACATTGCTATTAACATCGGGGTGCAGGTGTCCCTTTGGATCACTACATTTGTATCTTTGGGGTAAATACCCAGTAGTGCAATTGCTGGGTCGTATGGTAGCTCTATTTTCAACTTTTTGAGGAACGTCCACACTGTTTTCCAGAGTGGCTGCACCAGCTTGCATTCCCACCAACAGTGTAGGAGGGTTCCCCTTTCTCCGCATCCCTGCCAACATCTGTCATTTCCTGACTTGTTAATTTTAGCCATTCTGACTGGTGTGAGGTGATATCTCATTGAGGTTTTGATTTGTATTCCCCTGATGCTGAGCGATGTTGAGCACTTTTCCAAGTGTCTGTTGGCCATTTGGATGTCTTCTTTGCAGAAATGTCTGTTCATGTCTTCTGCCCATTTCTTGACTGAATCATTTGTTCTTTGGGTGTTGAGTTTAAGAAGTTCTTTATAGATTTTGGATACTAGCCCTTTATCTGGTATGTCATTTGCAAATATCTTCTCCCATTCTGTTGGATGTCTTTTGGC
>NW_028047513.1:0-422 GCF_054177405.1 Leptonychotes weddellii
CCCAGAATCTTAGGAGGCTAAATGAAACATTTTTACAGCCTGCAGGTTCCAGGAAGTCCCTTCAGCTCCCAAAGGAAGACATGGCTTATTATATGGGTCAAGGTGTTTAAGTATTACTGCAAAATCTGGCCTACACAGCATCTTGCAGAAGGAGCCACACAAGCTACCTGTACAGGAACGCATTTGTAATCACTTCCTCGGAGCATCTAAGGCAACATCTACAATCAGCAGCCAAGGAGGGAACAGTTCAAACCTGGGTTCCCCCTCAGCTGATATTCGTGTTCTGTGGAAAGGGACTCTATTACCAATGGATGGGAAAGATCCTGCTCAAATGTGAAGCAGTGTTCAGAGAAAAATCCTGGGAAATTGCCAAGTTGTTTCTCCAGGACGATCCCACAAGTCTCCTTGAATTTTTCAAGTCC
>NW_028047514.1:0-422 GCF_054177405.1 Leptonychotes weddellii
AAGTAATACTCTGCTGCATTCACTGTATGTGCAAACACTACAGCCTATAGTGTAGTCGGTCTAAAAGCCCTTCCCCCTCTTGCCTTCCTGGCAATTTGCCTGTAGCTCAAGAGGTTGTTTTATTTATTTTGTGGACCCATGAGACTCTACTAGATCCTGATATACTTTTTTTTGCTTCCTTATCCAGGCTCCCATTTTTTTTTTTTTTTTTTTTTTTTAAATCTTTTTTTTTTTTTTTTTTTAAAGGTTTTATTTATTTATCTGAGAGAGAGAATGGGAGACAGAGAGCATGAGAGGGGGAGGGTCAGAGGGAGAAGCAGACTCCCTGCTGAGCGGGGAGCCCGATGTGGGACTTGATCCCGGGACTCCAGGATCATGACCTGAGCCGAAGGCAGTCGCTTAACCAACTGAGCCACCCAGGT
>NW_028047515.1:0-422 GCF_054177405.1 Leptonychotes weddellii
AGTCCAAGAAAGAAGCACAGAGGCCTCCGGGGCGCGTCTAGATTCCCGAACTTCTAAAAACATCCCACATGCTTCCAGGGAAGAAAGGAAGGCGGAGAAGGACATGGAGCTTGTCCAGGGAGCGAACATCAGCCCCTCCCCGCGCGACTCCGCGGGCCGCCTGTGCAGGGTCGGGGGCTCGTGGCCCTCCCCTCCTGGCCGGGGCCCCCGCAGGTGTCCCAGAGGCCCCTCCAGGCCGGGGCCCCCTCCTCAGGCGGGTCATCAGAGTTCCGGCCACATGGAGGGAGCTCCTGCGCGGGCAGGCCTGGCCCTCAGCACTGCTGCCCCCCGGGGGGCGGCCGCGGCCTCCTCGGCCACCGTCCAGTGTGCGGCTGAGCCCCTGCAAAATCTATGTCCGGGACCTAGGAGGGCAACGGACTCGC
>NW_028047516.1:0-422 GCF_054177405.1 Leptonychotes weddellii
ATGTGGCCTAAGAAAATCAAAGCTATGACCCTGAGGTGTGGATGTGGTGCTGGGGCTCATGGAAGGGAGAGCTCTTTAAATAGGGGGAAGCTTCCTGATGCATTTGCAGTTGTTTCGTTTACTACAAATATAATTTACCCAGAAGTTTTGAAGAATGCTAATTAAAAAAAAAAGGAACAAGCCAAGGTCAGGTAATTTTGCACCCTGGGCTCCTCCAACCTTATTCCTTTTCTAGCTCTTCTTCTCTGGCAACAGTTCCTCTTTTTGCCTAGAAGCCCACAAGAGGGTGCTGCGTCCCTTTTAGACCACACCTCCTGTATCGGCCCAGAGAGCTAGGCGGAGCTACAAAATCATCACAAAATAAGGCAGATGGGTTGGTGGAAGCTCTGATTTTTCACAGGGTACGAGAGCCAGTGAGGAAT
>NW_028047517.1:0-422 GCF_054177405.1 Leptonychotes weddellii
ACACACACACAGACACATGCACACAACACACACAAACACACAGACACATGCACACACACAGACACACACACAGAGACACACAAGACACACACACAGCCACACACACACAGACACACACAGAGAGACACATACACAGACACACAGTCTCACACACACACACAGACACACACACAGAGACACACACAGACCCACACACAGAGACACACACACAGAGACACACACAGACACAGAGACACACACAGACACAGAGACACACACAGACCCACACACAGAGACACACACACAGACACATGCACACACAGACACATGCACACAACACACACACACAGACACACACACAGAGACACACACAGACCCACACACAGAGACACACACACAGAGACACACACAGACACAGAGACACACACAGACACAGAGACACA
>NW_028047518.1:0-422 GCF_054177405.1 Leptonychotes weddellii
CATGTGCTTCTTCTTTTCACTACATCTGTATCTTTGGGGTAAATAATAGTGTAATTGCTGGGTCACAGTGTAGCTCTATTTTTTTTTTAATTTTTTATTTTTTATTGTTATGTTAATCACCATACATTACATCATTAATTTTTGATGAAGTGTTCCATGATTCATTGTTTGTGCATAACACCCAGTGCTCCATGCAGAACGTGCCCTCCTCAACACCCATCACCAGGCCAACACATCCTCCCACCCCCCTCCCCTCTAGAGCCCTCAGTTTGTTTTTCAGAGTCCATCGTCTCTCATGGTTCGTCTCCCCCTCCGATTTCCCCCCTTCATTCTTCCCCTCCTGCTATCTTCTTTTTTTTTTTCTTAACATATAATGTATTATTTGTTTCAGAGGTACAGATCTGTGATTCAACAGTCTTGCA
>NW_028047519.1:0-422 GCF_054177405.1 Leptonychotes weddellii
CCCTCCAGGCCTCACCAGTACCAGGCTGGCTCCCGCCAGAGTTGAAGCCACGCACCCAGCGGCCTTGGAAGGTGTGGATGTGCCAGCCGCCTCCAGCCGGGCTGGGGCCCAGCACCTCAGGGCTCAGCGAGCAGATCTGGACGGTGTTGAAGTGGCGGAGGAAGTCCTTCAGCTCCATCCTGTGCAGGGGCCAGTGGTCAGAGCCTCCCCAGGGCCCCAGTCTCCCAAAGATCTCAGGACCCCCGGATGGCCTCCAAATCACAAGCCCCACCAAATTCCTTAAACATCGCCAAGTGCCCCTCAGTCCACCAAACAGTGCCGCGTCTCCGGAAATGACCCCCAGATTGCGGAGCCCTCCAGCCCCCCAGATTTCTCCAAGTCCCCAGAAATGCCCAAGTAGCCGGGATCCATGCACCCCCCCC
>NW_028047520.1:0-422 GCF_054177405.1 Leptonychotes weddellii
AATTGTGTTTCCTGGCACAGCAACAGAACACCGAAATATTATTTAGAGTCATATCCAGTATGCAAGAATGGTTGAAGATTAGGATTTATATTCTATATTTCCTGATATTCACAGGGAGAAAGAGATACATTTTGTGATCATAATATACCAAAAAGAAATTTGATAAAATATCTTATGGAAAGAAAATAAGAATGGATCAATATTTTCATGATAAAAGATGCATGGCTCTTACCACAAAGCAATTCTTTTTTTTTTATTTTTTATTGTTATGCTAATCACCATACATTACATCATTAGTTTTAGATGTAGTGTTCCATGATTCATTGTTTGTGCATAACATCCAGTGCTCCATGCAGAACGTGCCCTCCTCAACACCCATCACCAGGCTAACCCATCCTCCCACCTCCCTCCCCTCTAGAACC
>NW_028047521.1:0-422 GCF_054177405.1 Leptonychotes weddellii
GCCTTGCAGCCCAATATTCCAGAACAGACAAAAATAGCAGCTACAGAACTGTAATTAAAACAATCATGCTTATTTACAGGGGAGATACAGGAGCAGCCCAGCTTGAACACTGGGAATTCTGACTCTATCACCTGCAAGGCATGCACCTCCACTTGCACTGCCCCTTCAGAATTCCAGTTTGGGGCGCCTGGGAGGCTCAGTCGGTTGGGCCGCCGACTCTTGGTTTCAGCTCTTGTCATGATCTTGGGGTTCCTGGGACGAAGCCCTGCGTCTTTGTCTTCCGGCTCTCCGCTCAGCGGGGCGTTGGCTTGAGGATTCTCTCTGCCCCTCTCCCCTGCTAGCATGTGCACACTGTGTCTCTCTAATAAATAAGATAGACTGATATCTAGGTAGATAGAATTCCAGTTCTAGCTCAGCCTTAC
>NW_028047522.1:0-422 GCF_054177405.1 Leptonychotes weddellii
GGAGGGATCAGGTTCAGTTCATGGGTCAACCAGTGGTCATGTCCTCTCAATGACCTCCTCTAACAGTCTCCTTAATTCCAATCTTGCTTCCCAACCCCATCCTCCACTTCGGCTACCAGTTGTTATTTAAATATATAAATCAGATTACATCATCCTCCAGCAAAATCCATTAAAAACTTTTTTTTTGTAAGCCATGGCCTACAGATGTCCACATCATCTAAATTCTGTGTATTTTTTCAAACAATTTCATTCCGCCCTCATCATTCACAGTACTCTATAGATGGTAGCTATCTTTTAGTCACATCAACATTCCAAGTTCTTTTCCTGACTTAAGGTCCTTGCACTGCTGTTCCTTTTGCCTGAAATGCTCTTCCTCTAGATTTTCAATAGTACCCTCCTTTTCTTCTGCAAGTATACCCAGA
>NW_028047523.1:0-9234 GCF_054177405.1 Leptonychotes weddellii
TTATGCACAAACAATGAATCATGGAACACTACATCTAAAACTAATGATGTAATGTATGGGGATTAACATAACAATAAAAAAAATAAAAAAAAAAGTATTCTACTCCCATGGGTACCTGGGTGGCTCAGTCATTAAGTGTCTGCCTTCGGCTCAGGTCATGATCCCAGAGTCCTGGGATCGAGCCCTGCGTCGGGCTCCCTGTTCAGCGGGAAGCCTGCTTCTCCCTCTCTCACTCTCCTTGCTTGTGTTCCCTCTCTCGCTGTGTCTCTCTCTGTCAAATAAATAAATAAAATCTCTAAAAAAAAATTCTACTCTCACTTTTTCAGAGTCAGTATGACAAATACCCATTTGAACATCCCAACGATGTTTTGGCAATACTTTATTTTAAAATATTATTATCAACTAATAAGAGTTATATAGAGAGAATTATATATATATATATTCACATTCATATATATGTGTGTGTGTATATATATATATATATAGAGAGAGAGAGAAGAGAAGTGAGAAGAGAGAGAGAAATATGTTTGAGTGAGTGAGGTCATGAGCATACGGTTTCTGGATCTGAGAAACAGTTTATTCTTCACAGAGTGGTATCTTGTGTCAGGTCCCCATGTTCCAAATCCCCACAGAGTGACATGAATGAGGATCATATTTCACCCACACATGTAATTGGTTTACATTACAGTAGAACAACCCCAAAATTATGAAACTAAGAGCTTATATAGGTGCTGCCGACACATCTGCCCCCCTTCTCCAGGCCCCCACATAAATACTTAATCACTCTGCAATGTAAAAAAAGCTTCTCCAGGGAGGGGCAGGGGGAAAGTCTTTATCCTTATTTATTCTACTGGAATGGAAGCAAATCCTCTGGGTAGACATCTTTAAACTTCTAGCTTCCCAGGCCTTTGCTATTCAGTCATTTTTCTTGATTAGAAGTCTTCAACCATGCAAATCATGAAATATTCATAGAAAATTCTCTTTCAACACAGTCATTCGGAAAATCCGTAAACATGTCCAATTATTGCTTGCAAAGCTAATCAGATCACCATATCCATTCTACATGCCCCCCCAATTGTTTTTCTAGTTCAAATACTCTTCCAAATCTCCACATCCAAGTTTAATATTTGCTCTTGATTTTCAGCATACTAATTTTATACATTACAACCTCACTATAATGTGATAACTGATATAAAAAAAATAATCACATAAATAGGGGTTTGCTTACTGCTAGGTTTAGGGAAAGATTTCAAAACTCAATTGCTGGGAGTTCTGAGGGCTCTTCTGCACTATTCAAAACCACACTAGGTCCAGCTACAGTTTGGTCCTTCCTGGAAGTGGTATCTACTCCAAGTTAAATATTGGCATGGATGGTTATGGGTCCTATGCCTAGCCAGAAATTCTAGGAAGTGATTCCAAAAATCTCCAGGTGATGGATACCTGTTTTATTGTCATTGTCTGACTCTATAGGATTAGGAGCAAACAGGGTTAATGATAAGCAGAATCATCTCCAGAATTTTTGAGACTGTAAATTTCATTGCCTATGAAAATCTCCCTTCTATTTCCAGAAATTTCATATCTAAAATAAGCTAAGAACTTCAACCTATCTATATCAGTCAAGGTGTCCAGAATTTATACGTGTGTGTGTGCACGTGCAGGCATGTGTGTGCATATATACATATAAATATATCTAGGAACTTTTTACATCTATATATGTATATAATTATATCTATAATACACATATATTAGTATACTTAAAAATATATACACACATATATATGTGTATAAACAAACATGTAGAAGGGGGGAGATTAATTTCAAGGAATTGGATTGCATGATTGTGGGGGCTGGCTAGTCAGAAATCTGTAGGCCGGGTTGGCAAGCTGGAAATTTTTGGGCAGGAACTGGTCTTGAGACAGAATATTTTCTTCCTCATGGAAATCTTGGTTTTGTTTCTTAAGACCTTCAACTGATTGGATGAGGTCCATCCATATTATCAAAGATGATCTTTACTTAGAGTCAACTGATTATAGGTTTTAAACGTATCTACAAGATACCTTCACAGCAACACCTGGATTAGTGTTTAATTGAGTAACTGAGTATTATAGCCTAGCAAAATTGACACCTGAATGTTACAATTGCACATTTGTGAATGTACTCTGGGTAGAAGCCTAATTGAAAGTCAATTCATTTTATATCTGAATTCTTTATATTGTGATGTTATATATGTATTTTTGTAGACTTATGGTTGATACTGTTAAAAACAGAGGTAACAATCTGATTCCAAGCAAGGGGCTACATTTGCAATTTATATTGTTGTGGTGCAATATGTCCTGCCCTCTGTATGTGCTTATACACTTAGGTTGATGGAATATCATAAAAAAAAAAAAAATTCTATCTCTGCCAGATAAGAAACATAAAAGTGTGAGTTTGAACTCCATTAAAAAGTGAATGCTCATTTTTATTTATAAGCCATACATTCATAAATGCAATTCAACAACCATGGCAAGTAGTGACAAATGTACACATCTCTAATATTTTTGGAGCACAGCCAAGATGAGTAAAAATTGAAAACCAATCCTTACAATAACTCTATATTACTTAATTGGACAAAAAGTTTATACTTTTTACAAACATTTCTTTCATTAAAAATAACACAGTATTTAAAATGGAAAACTCAGAATTTTTAGTCATTCAAAAGCTTTGAACATGAAAACCTCTTAGAAATGACACAATATTTTTAGTGTAAATTATTTCATATATGTATTTGAAATGCAAGAGAGGGACATTTTATTAGCACATACTTCACTTTTACCTAATATTGTGAATCACAGTATTTGTTCCACAAAAGAGTTGATAAAGCTTAAATTAATGCTCTATTTTATATGTACTTATAGCTTTCCTTTTCCATGTATTGCTAATTTTAATAATTCAAATATAATCTGCCCATTTATCACAGTCTTTTACTGCCTTAATATTATTAACTGTTAGTCATCTTGCTAAAGATTTAGTAAATTTTTCATTTTACAGTTTTATCTAAAGCTTAATTATTAACCATAAAATTAAGTATATATCATTTCCCAGAAATAATCTATTAGGTTAGGTCATATATATCTACATAGTGATGCACTATTATTGCATGAAGTTTGCAGGTTATAATAATTATACAAAAGCCAATAATGCATAAAAACCAATGATATTTTCTTTTTTTTATTAAACAATCAAACGTTAACATAAAATTTGAAAAAAAAAAAGATTAGTTTCTACCTTCTGCAAAAATGTACATCTGAGAACAATACAGATGAATGAAATTTTAAATATCAATTACCTTTCGATATAGTCCTTCATTGTAAAAAGCTTTACAACACTTTTCTCTTCCACTCCCCAAATGAGGTTATATTAAGAATGCTGATATGTTTTTTTTTCAAAAAGTCTGATGGATTCCTGTCATAATCCAAGAGATTTCCCAGTGGCGTTTAACTCAGTAAAATGACTGAACCCCCCTCCCAAACTGCACTGATGATATCTCCACAGTGGGTGCCCTTTAACTCCTCCTTGGGCTCTGAGAATCCTTCTGTCAAGTGACAAAGGGAAGGAACATACACTTGGCTGTTGTGTGTCATGTAAGTGACAGCAAATATCTCACTGCCTGTTTTCTTGATTGTTTTTTCTGTTGTAGAATACAGCACTTAGGAATACAATAAAAAGGCTATCTATCCTATAATTAGAATGTGTTTTAAATCTTCAAAATTACTAATCCATTGGCAAGTCTCTACACAGGATCTAATCCCCTAATTTGCAATCTACTCATAAATAAAGGTAAAAGTGGGATGGATAATCACATAAAACAGAAGAGGGTAGAATCTAGGTCTGGAAAATCCAGCTGATCCCCTCATCCTTTGTTCTAAATAACTTCCCTTTTCAAATTTAGAATACCTGGAATATGTGCCCATTTTTGTAATGCAGATATATAAGTTTAATACTGTCTTTTCTTCAGAAAGTGTGGTGAGTTAACAAATTATTATTGTTTTGGGTCATGTTTCTCAGAAGAATATCTTGGAACAAAGATTCCTGTGTAAGTGATTTATGAAGGAAGTACTTCTAGAAGAAATCATAAAGGAGTGTAGGACAGGACAGGCTAGTGGAAAAAAGAGTAGTATATCAGTTAACATTTGCTGTAAAAAAAACATGAGAGAGAGAAAGAGTGGGGAGAAAAAAGAATGAAAACACACACAGAGGACAGCACAAGAAAACTGTTCCCCAAAACCATAGACACGGAAAAAAGAAAGGGTGTCAATACCTCCAGTCTTTTATAAATGGTGGAGTGCAGAATCTAAAGTTTCAGAGGTT
This sequence comes from Leptonychotes weddellii, assembly GCF_054177405.1. NCBI lineage: Eukaryota > Metazoa > Chordata > Mammalia > Carnivora > Phocidae > Leptonychotes > Leptonychotes weddellii. The sequence goes on from NW_028047523.1 coordinate 4,351, forward strand.
AGCACCATTACCAGGGTCAGGCCTGACAGTGCTCTGACAGGGAAGCAGGGCCCAGTTCTGGGAGCAGGCATCTGAGGATCCTCTGGGTTACAGGGGGAGAAGTAGTTGGTAGAGGTGACACAGCCTCTCTGAGGTCAAAAGACCCTTCAGTCACCATTGAGCTATCCCATTCTCCAGTATAGGAACAAAGATGCCAGCTGAGGGTAGCAAACCCTCCTGCTGCCTGTGTGTTGTGATTACCCTGAGCTCTGAACTGCTGTGCTGCATGGTCACACAACTGTTTTCTAGGACAAGCCAGCACCAGCCACAGCACAGTGAGACCCTCCGCCAGAGGATCAGCACTGATCCATGCTGCAGGAATCTCTGAAGTGTGGGGTTTTTGAAGCACAGGCAGGCCTGAGATAAAACAGTAGTGCACTGCCTGGCAGGAAGACAGCCCAGTCAAGGACAGGGGGAAGGTGGGAATCTAAGGGAAGCCGGGGCCATAGGAGGGGTGATGGTGAGACTATGAGGGCTTCCTAAGGAGTGGCCCATGGGAGCTTCCTGCTCTGGAGATGAGAGAGAGGGGCAAAGCCATTTTGACCCCTTGCCCACCAGCACTGATCAATCCCAGTAAGGTAAACAGTGCCACCACGTGGAGAATAGGGCCATTACATCAAGCCCTGCCCACCCTGTGGCCGGCAGGCACACATGCACTAGGGCAAATCCATCTAAGACTCAGAGCAGCAGGTCCCTGTCCCAGAAGACCAGCACAAACCCCTCATTCGTACCAAGTCTACTGATCATAGAGTGCTTCGAAGTTTCAAAAGCTCTAGGAGAAACAGGATCTAGCTTCCTTTGAGTTTTTTTGTTTCTTTTTGTTTGTTTTTGTTTTTGTTGTTTTCTTGGATACAGAAAGAGCAATTTTTAATTTTTTTAATTTTTAATTTTTTATCTTTTTTTCTTTTTTTCTATGAAGCTTCTCTTCACAAGGAGACAAAAACACACCTAGGATTAACTTCCTTTATTAATTTTTTGATTTTTAAATTTTAATTAATTTAATTTTGATTATTTTTCCCCTCCAAAATGATAAGACAAAGGAATTCACCACAAAACAAAGAACAGGAAGAAATGATGGTCAGGGATTTAATCAATACAGATATAAGTAAGATGTCTGAACTAGAATTTAAAACAACACTTATAAGGATACCAGCTGGGCTTGTAAAAAGCATAGAAAACATTAGAGAATCTTTTACTGCAGTGATAAAAGAGCTAAAATCTAGTCCGGCTAAAATTAGAAATGCTATAACTGAGATGCAAATCTGAATGGATGTCATAACAATGAAGATGGATGAAGTAGAGGAATGAATCCATGGTATAGAAAAAATTATGGAAAATAATGAAGCTGAAAAGGAGATGGAAACAAAGGTAATGGATCACAAAGATAGACTTTGGGAACTCACCTACATATTAAAACAGAATAACATTCATATCAAAGGAGTTCCAGAAGATGAAGAGAGAGAAAAAAGGGCAGGAGGTTTATCTGAGCAAATCATAGCTGATAACTTCCCTAATCTGGGGAAGGACACAGATATCAAAATCCAAGAAGCACAGAGAACTCCCATTAAATTAAACAAAAGTTGGCCATTGCCAAGGCATATCATAGTCAATTTCACAAAATACACAGACAAGGGAGAATCCTGAAAGCAGCAAGGGAAAAAAAAGTCCTTAACCTACAAGGGAAGACAGATTAGGTTCAAAGCAGATCTGTCCACAGAAACCCGGTAAGCCAGAAGAGAATTGTAGGATATATTCAACATGCTAAATGGGAAAAATATGCAGCCAAGAATACTTTATCCAGCAAGGCTATCATTCAGAATAGGAGGAGACATAAAGAGTTTCCTAGAGAAACAAAAACCAAAGGAGTTCATGGCCTCTAAATCAGCTCTGCAAGAAATTTTAAAGGGGAATCTTTGAGTGAAAAAAAGGCCAAAAGCAACAAAGAATAGAAGAATAGAAAGGAACAGAGAACATCACCAGAAACACCAATTTAATAGGTAACACAATGACACTAAACTCATATCTTTCAATAATCACTCTGAATGTAAATGGACTAAATGCTCCCATCAAAAGACATTGCATATTAGAATGGATAGAAAAAACAAGACCCATCTATATGCTGCCTACAGCATATAGACCTAAAGACATCAGCAGATTGAAAGGGAAGGGATGGAGAACTATCTATCATGCTAATGGACACCAAAAGAAAACCAGAGTAGCCATACTTGTACCAGACAAAGTAGATTTTAAAATAAAGACTGCAATAAGAGATGAAGAAGGGCATTATAATTAAGAGGTCAAGAAGATCTAACAATTGTAAATATTTATGCCCCCAACTTGAGAGCACCCAAATATATAAATCAGTTAATAATAAAAATAAAGGAACTCATTGATAACAATACAATAATGGTAGGGGACTTTAACACCCCACTTACACAATGGATATATCATTTAAGCAGAAAATCAACAAGGAAACAATGGCTTTGAATGATACAGAGGACTCGATGGACTTAACAGATATATTCAGATCATTGCATTGTAAGCAGCAGAATACACATTCTTTTTGAGTGTAAATGGAACATTCTCCATAATGAATCACATACTGGGTCACAAATCAGCCCTCAACAAGTACAAATACTTTGAGTTCATACCATGCATATTTTCAGACCACAACGCTTTGAAACTTGAGGTGAACCACAAGAAAAAAATTGTAAAAACCACAAATACATGGAGATTAAAGAGCATCCTACTAAAGAATGAATGGGTTAACCAGGAAATTAAAGTGATTTAAAAATACATGGAAGGCAATGAAAATGAAAACATGAAAGTCCAAACCTTTGGGATGCAGCAAAGGCAGTCTTAAGAAGGAAGAATATTGCAATACAGGTTACTTCAAGAAGCAAGAAAAGTCTCAAATACACAAGCTAACTTTATACCTAAAGGACCGAGAAAAAGAACAGCAAATAAAGCTTAAAGCCAGCAGAAGAAGGGAAATAATAAAGAAGAGAACATAAATAAACAATATAGAAACAAGCAAAAACGGTAGAACAGATCAATGAAATCAAGAGCTTGTTCTTTGAAAGAATTAATAAAATAGATAAACCCCTAGCCAGACTTATCAAAAAGAAAAGAGAAGGGAACCAAATAAATAAAATCATGAATAAAAGGGGAGCCATCACAACCAACACTATAGAAATACAAACAATTATAAGAAAATATTACGAAAAATTATATACCAAGAAACTGGGCAATATGGAAGAAAAGGATAACTTCCTAGAGACATACAAACCCCCAAATTTGAAACAGGGTGAAATAGAAAATTTGAACAGAACCATAACCAGCAAAGCAATTGAAACAGTTATCAAAAATCTCCCAAAAAACAAAAGTCCAGGGACAAATGGCTTGTCATGGAAATTCTACCAAACATTTAAAGAGTTAATACCTATTCTTCTCAAACTGTTCCAAAAAATAGAAATGGAAGGAAAACTTCCAAAATCATTCTACTTGGCCAGAATTACCTTGATTTGAAAACCAGACAAAGACCCCACTAAAAAGGAGAATTAAAGGCTAATATCCCTGATGAACATGGTTGCAAAAATTCTCAACAAGATATTAGCAAATCGAATTCAACAGTACATTAAAAGAATCATTCACCACAATCAAGTGGGATTTATTCCTGGGCTGCAAGGGTGGGATTTATTCCTGGGCTTCAATATGCACAAACCAATCAATGTGATACATCACGTTAATAAAAGAAAGGATACAAAAATAAAAGAAAGGATAAGAACCATATGATCATTTCAATAGATGCAGAAAAAGCATTTGACAAAGTACAGCATCCATTCTAGATGAAAATTCTCAACAAAGGGGCACCTGGGTGGCTCAGTCATTAAGCATCTGCCTTCGGCTCAGTTCATGATCCCAGGGTCCTGGGATTGAGCCCCGCATTGGGCTCCCTGCTCCACAGGAGGCCTGCTTCTCCCTCTCCCACTCCCCCTGTTTGTGTTTCCTCTCTCGCTGTGTCTCTCTCTGTCAAATAAATAAATAAAATATTAAAAAAAAAAATTCTCAACAAAGTAGGGACTGAGGGAACACACTTCATCATCATAAAGGCCATATATGAAAAAACCATAGCTCATATCATCCTTAATGGGGAAAAACTGAAAGATTTTCCCCTATGGTCAAGAACAAGACAAGGATGCCCACTTTCATACTCCTATTTAACATAGTTTTTCATAGATGGCTTTTATGATATTGAGGTACTTACCCTCTATGCCTATACTCTGAATAGCTTTGATCAAGAAAGGATGCTGTACTTTGTAAAATGCTTTTTCTGCATCTATTGAGAGGATCATATGATTCTTGTTCTCTCTTTTGTTAATGTATTGTATCACGTTGATTGATTTGCGGGTATTGAACCAACCTTGCAGTCCAGGGATAAATCCCACTTGGCCATGGTGAATAATCCTTTTAATGTACTGTTGGATCCTATTGGCCAGTATTTTGGTGAGAATTTTTGCATCCGTCTTCATCGAAGATATTGGCCTGTAATTCTCCTTTCTGATGGTGTCTTTGTCTGGTTTGGGGATCAAGGTAATGGTGGCCTCATAAAATGAGTTTGGAAGTTTTCCTTCCATTTCTATTTTTTGGAACAGTTTCAGAAGAATAGGTATTAATTCTTCTTTAAATGTTTGGTAGAATTCCCTGGGAAGCCATCTGGCCCTGAGCTCTTGTTTCTTGGGAGATTTTTGATGACTGCTTCGATTTCCTTAGTGGTTATAGGTCTGTTCAGGTTTTCTATTTCTTCCTGGTTCAGTTTTGGTAGTTGATACATCTCTAGGAATG
>NW_028047524.1:0-422 GCF_054177405.1 Leptonychotes weddellii
GCTCAGGTCATGATCCTGGAGTCCCTGGATCGAGTCCCGCATCGGGCTCCCTGCTCGGCGGGGAGCCTGCTTCTCCCTCTGACCCTCCCCCCTCTCATGTGCTCTCTCTCATTCTCTCTCTCAAATAAATAAATAAAATCTTTAAAAAAAAAAAAGAAAAGAGCAAAGCAAAGCCAGATATCCTGCTACACAGCCAGTGTAAACTCCCCTCCCGTGGATGACACCCCCCCCAAACAGGTGAGCCCTACGGAGATGTGCAGAGGACCCCTGGGAGCAGTCGGAATGAGCTAGGGTTCCCCTTCTGCCCCTCACTGGTGGGACCCCCAGGAAGCTGTACCCGGTTTCCTCCCTGGTAAGGTGGGGACAATAATACCCTACAAGGTAGTTGTGAGCCTTAAAAAGATGTCGTTGTAAAGGAGTTA
>NW_028047525.1:0-422 GCF_054177405.1 Leptonychotes weddellii
AGACGATGGACTCTGAAAAACAAACTGAGGGTTCTAGAGGGGAGGGAGGTGGGAGGATGGGTTAGCCTGGTGATGGGTATTGAGGAGGGCATGTTCTGCATGGAGCACTGGGTGTTATGCACAAACAATGAATTATGGAACACTACATCAAAAACTAATGATGTAATGTATGGGGATTAACATAAGAATAAAAAAAAAAAGAAATGATGAACATTAGTATATAAAAAAAAAATCAATAAAATTAAGCAATTTCTAGTGCCACTGATAAAAGTAAAGAAAAGTTATAGCTTGCAGATATCATATAATACTAACTACTAATACTAAATATAGGTCAGTGCTAAATTATGGCAATAAGTTTAATGACTTAGATGAAATGGACAAATTCTAGTTAAAAAGACTGGTAAAGATGAAGTGTTGGTGAG
>NW_028047526.1:0-422 GCF_054177405.1 Leptonychotes weddellii
ATTCTCACCAACACTTGTTATCTCTTGTCTTTTTGATAAAAGCCATTTTAACAGGTATGAGGTGATAGTTCATTATGGTTTTGATTTGCATATACCTAATGATTAGTGATTTTGAGTACCAATTGGCCATTTGCATGTATTCTTCAGAAAAATGTCTATTCAGATCTTTGCCCATTTTTATTTTTTTTATTTTTTTTTTTGATTGGACTTTTTTGCTATTGAGTTGTGTGTGTGTGTGTGTGTGTGTGTGTGTATACTCAGATCTATGGTTTGCAAATTTTTTCTCCCATTCCATAGGTTGCCTTTTCATTTTGTTGATTTAATGAGTAGAAGCTTTTTCATTTGATATAGTTTTATTTATTTCAGCTTTTGCTGTCTGTGCTTTGATGTCATATCCAAAAAATATCATCGCCAAGACCAAT
>NW_028047527.1:0-422 GCF_054177405.1 Leptonychotes weddellii
AGACGATGGACTCTGAAAAACAAACTGAGGGTTCTAGAGGGGAGGGGGGTGGGAGGATGGGTTGGCCTGGTGGTGGGTATTGAGGAGGGCACGTTCTTCATGGAGCACTGGGTGTTGTGCACGAACAATGAATCATGGAACACTTTATCTAGAACTAATGATGTAATGTATGGGAATTAACATAAGAATAAAAAAAAATTAAAAAAAAAACAAAAAACAAAAAAAAAAAACAAGCTTCTGTATGCTGCTTTTCTTTTCCCTTGGGAATGGTCATCCCAGTCCTCATGAGCCATAAAGTCATTCCTTTAATCCTCATGAGTACTTGTTCAAGATGCAACTCTTAGGAGAAGGAACCATGAGTAGCTTCTCTCAGAGAAGCAAAACCTTCTAACTCCTGGGGAGAATTTCTGTTATATCCACCC
>NW_028047528.1:0-422 GCF_054177405.1 Leptonychotes weddellii
CCCAGACGTCAATGCTGTAGAAGCTCAAGAGAGGAAGAGATCTGGGGACTAAGGTGGTCCAGCAAGGCTGGTAGGAGGGGATAGGATTTGGATGGACCATCACTGTTAAGTGGGAAAGGATAAGCTGTTGGGGAAGGGAGATCAATGATTTTAGGCACATCGGGGCACAGTGGGGGAGACCCATTTTGCTAGAGTAGAGGGATAATGGTATGAGGATGTGCAGGCAGCACTCTGGAGCCCAGCTAAGTCAACTGGACTTAGCTCTGATTGAGGGTGGGTGGGTTCTATATGAAAAGAGCATTGCGGATATATGTTAAGAGAAAAAAAAAAAGAAGGTAGCAGGAGGGGAAGAATGAAGGGGGGGAAATCGGAGGGGTAGACGAACCATGAGAGACGATGGAGTCTGAAAAACAAACTGAAGG
>NW_028047529.1:0-422 GCF_054177405.1 Leptonychotes weddellii
ACCTGGAAACGCTGCCGTTTTACTGGCTTTCATCGCGTCTTCACTTCCGTTGAGAAATATCTGTTCATTGTTTGCTAAGGCCGTGGCACAGACCTATGTTCTGTGGATCTGTTTTAGTACACACGTATGCTTAAGAATGCACGTATTTTTCTGCGACTATCTCCGGGACTCTCAGTGACACTTCCCTCAGTGACACTGATACTCTCTTTTCATGTCTTGTTTGGTATTAGAGCTGAACATGGAAACAGTTTTTCTAAGTGATGAAACACCTAAGTAATCTTAGCATTCAATCTTCAGAGGCACCAAGTAATACAATGCATGATTGCATCCGCCTCTCCTTTCTCAATAGCTTTATTGAGATGTAATTTAGATACCATAAGTCACCCATTTAAAGTATACAATTCAGTGCTTTTTTTAGTGTA
>NW_028047530.1:0-422 GCF_054177405.1 Leptonychotes weddellii
CGCCTGGGTGGCTCAGTCGTTAAGCGTCTGCCTTCGGCTCAGGTCATGATCCCAGGGTCCTGGGATCGAGCCCCGCATCGGGCTCCCTGCTCCGCGGGAAGCCTGTTTCTCCCTCTCCCTCTCCCCCTGCTTGTGATCCTGCTCTCACTGTGTCTCTCTCTGTCAAATAAATAAATAAAATCTTAAAAAAAAAAAAAAAGAATTTACCCAACAACCATTTCAGTCAAATGTTCTGTTTAATGTTTTTAAAGTTCAAATTAACCAGTTATCTAGATTGATTGTTTTTGCATTTGAATCTAGGAAATAACTGTCGGCAAACTTTTTGACTTGCTGTAATAAACTGGGCCAAAATCGTTTGTTTCAGCTAATACAATCTTTTACTTCATGTATGTAGTCTGGCCTCTTCAAACCACTTAATTGAA
>NW_028047531.1:0-422 GCF_054177405.1 Leptonychotes weddellii
CACAACCAACCCACAGAGGTCTGCATCAAGACACAAAGTAAATAAGATGGCCAAAAGTAGTGATAAAGAGAGAATTTTAAAAGCATCAAGAGAAAGGAAAGCAGGTAGATACAAGGGAAACCCCATACAGCTATCAGTGGGTTTTTTAGCAGAAACTCTGCAGGCCAGAAGAAAATGGCATGATAAATTCCAACGGCTAAAAGGAAAAAATCTACAGCCAAGAATACCCTATCCAGCAAGGCTTTCATTTAGAATAGAGGGAGAGATCGAGTTTCCCAGAAAAACAAAAATTAAAAGCAAAACCAGCCACGTCCCTGTCACACACGATGCCATCGGCCTGTGGGTCCCAAATTCATAGTCCAGCCACCCTCCTGCCTGAGTCAGCATGCACGGCCTGCCACCTGCTCAATGCCAAGTCAACA
>NW_028047532.1:0-422 GCF_054177405.1 Leptonychotes weddellii
AGAAGAAGCTGAGGCAGAGCCTCCTGGAAGGGGAGCCAAGGAAGGAGAGGACAGGACCCCTTCCCAGAAGCAGCCACAGGCCCTGGGAACTGAGCAGGCACTTGTTCGGACGCCCGAGTTTTTGAATGGAACCGCACACACACCTAGATCACGCCGACCTGCACAGACGCACCAGGAAGAGCAACAGAGCTGGAGTCCGAAGGCTCTGCCGCAGACTCGCGAGGCAAGCAGCTTGCCCTCTCTGGGCCTCAGCCTCCTCCTCTGAAGAAGGAGATCGGACCATTAGACAATCTCTGAGTCCCTTCTGGCTATAACATGCTGATTCGGTGGTTCTGGTTCATTCTAAACCATACGCCTGCCCCCATACATGTCACGGCATGGGCAACGGACAAGATACCCTCCTCCCCACCTCCACCCTCACA
>NW_028047533.1:0-422 GCF_054177405.1 Leptonychotes weddellii
ACCCCACCTTCTGTCCTCATAGCTCCCCCTCCGCAGCAATGGGACCTGCTTGTGTCCTGCAGCTTTGCTCTGTCCTTTCCTACCTCTGCCATCTCCTCTTCCTTCACCAGCTCTGGCCCGGGCCCTTGCAAACCCAGCAGCCAGTGCATCTGCCCTCCTGCCTCCCCCAAGGCCAGTGTCTGTCCTTTGCTAGGGCTCTCCTTGCCACACCCTATGAAGGTGGCATTTACCCTCCACCCCCAGGTACCAATCCAGACCAGACACCAGACTGTGAGCTCCTGAGGGCAAGGCTGGTGGCAGCTCCATTCTTGTCCCTCTGTGGCCAGCATGGGGCCCAGCGTGCCCTGGCCCTGAGTAATGGCTGAGGAAGGAAGGCCAGACCCACTGGACGAGGGCAGAGATCCTTGTTGGTGTCCAAGGCT
>NW_028047534.1:0-9233 GCF_054177405.1 Leptonychotes weddellii
GGCACCTGGGTGGCTCAGTCGGTTAAGCGGCTGACTTTGGCTCAGGTCATGATTCCAGGGTCCGGGGATCAAGCTCTGCATCGGGCTCCCTGCTCAGCAGAGAGCCTGCTTCTTCCTCTCCCTTTGCCTGCCACTCTACCTACTTGTGCTCTCTATCTCTCTGTCAAATAAATAAATAAAATCTTTTAAAAAAAAAAAAACCTTACTAACAATTCAACTTTTTAAAAAAATTTTATTATGTTATGTTAGTCACCATATAATACATCATTGGTTTTTGATGTGGTAATCCACCATCCATTGTTTTCGTATAACACCCAGTGCTCCATTCAGTACGTGCCCTCCTTAATACCCATCACAGGGCTAACCAATCCCCCCTACTCCCTCCCCTCTAAAACCCTGTTTGTTTCTCAGAGTCCATAGTCTCTCATGGTTCATCTCTCCCTCCAATTCCGTCCCCCATTTTTCCCTTCCTTCTCCTAATGTCTTCCATGCTATTCCTTATGTTCCACAAATAAGTGAAACCATATGATAATTGACTTTCTCTGCTTGACTCATTTCACTTAGCATAATCTCCTCCAGTCCCATCCATGTTGATGTAAAAGTTGGGTAACAATTCAACTTTTAACTAATTCTTTTTATCCTAAAAAGTGATAGATCCTACAATCTTTAATCCTTAACAAAACATTTGCAAATCAAATCAGCAATATATAAAAAAAGATTAAATACCATGATCAAATGGGATTTATTCCAGGAATGCAAGTTTGGTTTAACATTCAAAATTCAAAAATTGTAACATACCATGTTAATGGAATAAAGGACTAAAAATGCATGATAATCTTGAAAGATAAAGAAAAAGATTTTAACAAAATCCAACACCCATTCATAATTAAAAACAAACAAACAAACAAACTTTTGGGGTGCCCGGGTGCCTCAGGTCATGATCTCAGTGTCCTGAGCTCAAGCCCCATGCCAGGTTCCAGGCTCAGCACAGAGTATGCTTGAGATTCTTTCCCCCACTCCTCCTCTCCTTCTGCTCCTCCCCCCACTCCCACTCTCTCTCAGATAAATAAAACAAACAAACAAACAAACTTTTAACAAAGTAGGGACAGAAGGGAATAACCTCAACCTGATAAGGGGAATCTACAAAAACGCAGAGCTCACTTCATACTTCATGGTGAAAGATTGATGCTTTCCTCCTAAGATTGAAAATAAATGAATGCTGTCCACTCTCATCAATTCTATTCAATATTTTACTGAAGGTTCCAGCTAGTGCAATAAAGTAAATAATGATAATAATAATTATAATAATAGCATCCAAATTGGAGAGAAAGGAATAAAAGTATTTTTATTCACAGATGACTTACAGAAAATTTCAAGAAATCACAAAAAATTCTAAAACTAATAAATTAATGTACCAAGGTCTCAAGATACAAGATTAATATATAAAACCAACGGTATTTCTTCATTCTATTGGTGGACAATCAAAATTAAATTGAGAATGACTCCATTTACAACAGCACCGGAAAGAATAAAATACTTGGGAAAAAAAATTAACAAATGTTCAAGACTTGTATTCTAAAAAGTATAAAACACTGCTGAGAGAACTTAAAGGAGACCTAAATAAATGAAACGACATTGCATGTTCATGAATTGATAAACTCAATATTGTCAAGACAGCAATTCTACTCAATTTGTTCTATAAATTCAATACAATCCCTATCAGAATCTTAGCAGGACTTTTTGTAGAAATTGGTAAATTAATCCTTATGTGAAGTGAAACAATCATCTAAAAGAAGAACAAAGTTGGTGTCATCATATTACCTGATTTCAAAACTAACAATAAAGCTACAGTATCAAGGCAGTGTAAGAACTTTTAAGATGCACTCTCCTAGCAACTTTCAAATATGCAACACAATATTAATAACTATTGAGGTGCTTGGGTGATTTAGTTGGTTAAGCATCTGCCTTCAGCTCAGGTCATGATCCCCGAGTCCTGGGAATGAGCCCCTTGTCAGGCTCCCTGCTCAGCAGGGAGTCTGCTTCTTCCTCTCCCTCTGCCCCGCCCCTCATTCTCTCTCTCTCTCAAATAAATAATCTTAAAAAAAATACTATTAACTAGTGTCATCAGAAATTTGTACCTTTTGACCTCCTTCAATAGACTCCTTCAATTTCTAATACATAACAGTAAATCCTGGAGGAATTCTACAGAATCCAGATTCAAGCTCAGCAGCAACTGGAGAAACAAATGACAAAGCAAGAGAAAAGCAATTACATTCTCAGATTTAAATACTTTTTCTTTCACTAAAAGTTTAAAAAAATTATGAACTTCAACAGTTCTATTAAAATCTAAATACATGGGGCACCTGGGTAGCTCAGTTGGTTAAGCATCTGCCTTCGGCTCAGGTCATGATCTCAGGGTCCTGGAATGGAGCCCCGCATCTCACTGGGCTCCCTGCTCATCAGGGAGTCTGCTTCTTCCTCTTTCCTCTGCCCCTCCACGCTGCTTGTGTGTGCTCACTCTCTCTCTCTCTTTCAAATAAATAAAATCTTTAAAAAAATAAAATAAAGGGCACCTGGGTGGCTCAGTCATTAAGCATCTGCCTTCGGCTCAGGTCATGGTGCCAGGGTCCTGGGATAGAGCCCTGCATGCTTCTCCCTCTCCCACTCCCCCTGTTTGTGTTCCCTCTCTCACTGTCTTTCTCTCTCTGTCAAATAAATAAATAAAATCTTTAAAAAAGTGAAAAAATAAAATAAAATCTAGATACATGTAAAGATACACAATAAAATACACAAGTATTAAATATATTTGGACCATATTTGCATGCTGAATCATTTAGTAGTCACCTAGGATCAGGACTACTGGTTTTCTCATTTCCTACTTTATTCATTCGTTTATTAAGCAAATATTTATTGAGGGCACATTTTGTTCCAGGCACTATGACAGGCAATGGAATTATAATGATGAATTAGACACAGCCCTCTGCACAATCTTATCCTCCAAACTGGGAAATGGTAAATAAACAGTGATTTCATTTAACCTGACATGCACTGTGGAGGGTTGGTCTAAAGACAGGATATACAGGAACAGAAAGGAGAGGCACTTCTCCCAGTGTTTTGGACTTATTATAAGCCACCATTCTGGTGAGGCTGATACCTGAAGGATGAGGGAAAATTATACAAAACAGAGGAAAGAAACACACACAAAGAGGTAGAGGAGAACATCTGTGGAATTAGAACTAGTGATCTAATTTGACTGGAGATTTTAAAATGTCAGCCATTAGCCATAGTACTTCTTGACAGCTATTTGGACTTTAAAGTAATTGCTTGACTAAATGCCACTAGAAGACAGTGTCTTTCTGACCTTATACCATAAACATGATGAGTTGATGATGCCTTATATTGTCAGATAATAGTTTCAGAGTGCAGGCTGACAGTTTCATAGGGAAGACAGAAGGAAAAGGGAAAAGTATAGCCAAAAATAGAAAATAGAAAAAAAAATAGAAAGGCACACATAGTGATCTTTTTTTAGAGCTTAAATGCTCTGAAAGATCATGAATAAATAAGGAATAATTATATTTTTCAACATGTTAATGTATTTCATTAGATGTGTATAGGATAAAATATTATGTCTTATTCAAACAATAAAATGGGATGCCATTTACTGTTTATAGTTTATCTTAGAAATCAAAGAGATGTAAATTTATTTCCCATATTCCGTCAATAGATCTTCTTCTTTCCAAGTCCTACTCCTTCTGAAATAACAGCCAAATATCATTTAATCATCTTTAAGAGATAATGAAGTAGGAATGATACATTTTAAAACCATTAGTAAGGCTTAGGATTCAGAAAGTTCAGCTCAGGCCCTTATTTGGCAGTAATAATAAAAAGATTGGTCATAAAAACTTTCTTAAAAAAAAAAAACAAATCAAAACCAGAAGTGAGACTTACAGTTGGGGTGGAGGGAAAGCAGTTTCTTTATTCATTTTTAGGCCTCAAAGAGAGAAATCCTGATAATGGAGTTTGTGGTGGCTGACGTTTTAGAAAGCACAGTTTAGAGAGTACTAATTTATGTCTTCAAAAGTAATAACAAGACTTATTTTGTACAATTTAAACTGAATCCATAGCCCTTTGAGCATATTTTAAATTTAACTCTACATTCAATTGTACTGTTGACTGGCCTTTGAGAAAGGGTGTTACAGTACAAAGAGCATGGCCTGCTGAACCAGACTACCTAGATCAGAAACCCTGTCATGACGCTTGTCAGCTGGGGGATGTTGCCAAAATCATTTAATCTCCCTGGGTCAGTTTTCTTATGCATAAAGCAGGAATACTTACTTCTAACACAGGGTTGTTGTAAACTTAAATTAAATAAATATCTCCCGTGCTTGGTATTGTCAAACCCTCAATACACTTTTGCCAAGTGAATTAATATTAAACAGGTTAGTGATATTTAATGTCAAATTAGGACTTTGGACTCCAAAGATAACCTTTTTCTGGTTTTGTTTTGTTTTTAGGGTTAAATAAATTTATTTTTAATTCTTTTGGGGTGTGGTTCCAAATCCCAGAATAAATGACTTTTTAAAAAAAATATTGTATTTATTTATTTTATAAAGAGAGAGAGATAGCAGGGGGAGGAGCAGAGGGAGAGGGAAGGGGAGCAGAGGGAGATTGACAAGGGGCTCAATCCCAAGACCCTGAGATCACAACCTAAGTCAAAACCAAGAGTCAGATGCTTCACCCACTGAGCCACCCACGCACCCCTGGAATAAATGATTTTTAAAAAGATCCAATAAAAAAAAAGAATCAGAAAATACAGATAAGCTTTTTTTTTCTTTCTTACACAACAAATTTATTCTCTCACAGTTCTGGAGCATATTAAGTCCAACATCAAGTTGTCCGCGGGTGTGGTTTCTTCTGAGGCCTCTCTCCTTGGCTTGTAGATGGACACCTGCTGCCTGTCTTTAGCCGGTCTTCCCTGTGTGCCTGTGTTCTATCTCCTTTTCTTATAAGGATACCACTCATAGTCAATTAGGTCCCACATTAATGACTTCATTTTAACTTAATTACCTCTTTAACCCTATTCCCCATAACAGTCACATTCTGAGATACTGGAGTTTGGGACTTCAGTGCATGAATTTTGACGGGATTAAATTCAGCCTGCAATACCCCTCTGCCCTACAACCCTGTGTTAGCAGTGGCCTTTCCCCCTTAAAGATGATTCTATTTAGTTTTAGGGGTAGTAAAATAATTAGCTGCTATATTTTAATTATTAGAAACAATTCTGCTAAATAAGAACACAGGCAGTCAGAGCCCAGTGGAAGGGACTTGATAGGGCCGGCGGGGGAAGAACTTCGCAGTCAGTTGGAAAGGAACGCGGGTCAGCGGGTGACCCATACAAACGGCGACAGTCAAAGCATCTCTGGGCTTTTTAACTCCTACATCTTGGGGGTGACCACGTGACGTTCGTGTTCCTGATGACCAGCGAGCCGACCCTGGTACGGGACTTCAGTTTACACAGCACTTTGACAGGCTTTGTCTCTCTTAAGCCTCCTGTCCCCGGGGGGTGAGGCTGGTGGAGATTTGTCAGCGGCCAATTGTTTACTCTGCCAACATTCCAAAGAGCAAAATGTGCCCCTGTCCGGGAGTGTGACTCGCTCCTGGGACAATTACTCAGCGACATCCCGTAGCCCTCGCGCCCCCAATGTAGACTACCCCACCCTCTGGACGCATGCGCAGTTGCGGAGCTCTTCCTGCGAAAGCGCTGCAGATACCCTAGGCAGACTCGTCGGTGCGGCAGCGAGAGGGTCTCGCCCGGCTCTACGTCACTTGTGTGCGACGGCGCCTGCGCTGGACACCATGCTGTCAGCCCAGCGGCGAGGTCTGGTGTTCCTACGGCTGCGGCGCCTCAGGAGGTGGCTAGGGCTCGGAACTTCTTCGTTCCTGCGGGGCCTTGGGCGAGAGCCCTTGCAGACAGCCCGGTCACTGTGTTGCGAATCCTCGCCTAGAGACGCACG
The DNA here is from genome assembly GCF_054177405.1 of Leptonychotes weddellii. Classification (NCBI taxonomy): domain Eukaryota; kingdom Metazoa; phylum Chordata; class Mammalia; order Carnivora; family Phocidae; genus Leptonychotes; species Leptonychotes weddellii. Next base: position 6,015 of record NW_028047534.1, read on the forward strand.
AGACGGAGAGGGATGGCGCGAAGCGTCACGGAGCAAAGCCCCCAGCACAGAGTCGCCTCCATCTCTCCCTCTGCGCGTCCGAGGCACTGGGATCGGATGTCTTTCGTCACTGGAAGTCCTCAGACTGCCGACGCCAGAAGAGGAGTCACCCTCTCGAGAGCGCGAGGACTCGAGCGGAGACCAGGACCAGCCCGGTCCCGCCCACCAGGGATCCAGGGGTCCCTTGCCTCCCTCCTTGGCCCAGTCTGTGACCGAGGTAGAAGAGCTTCCTGGCCCCTCTTCCTGGCCAGCTTCCAGGGAGGGGCCCTTTCGCGTTGGGGAGCTGATCTTAGCTGAGACTGGGAAGAGAGAAACACAATTTAAAAAATTATTTAGGTTGAGTAACGCCGGACACTTGAATAGTAGCTGGGGGACTGTCCCGTTCAGCGAGATCGTGGGAAAGTTTCCCGGCCAGATACTGAGGAGTTCTTCTGGTAAGCACCTCAAGCTGAGGAGGCCGGCATTGGAAGACTATGTATTACTGATGAAAAGAGGGCCTGCCATAACGTATCCTAAGGTAATGCGGTGGGAGTTGGGTGCGTATTGGTTCCAGAAAGAGCAGAACTACAGTCCTGATTCATGTACTTAAAGCACATCTCAGAACGTGTGATGTTTTTATGTTCTCGGACTTAAAAAACAAAACAAAAAATAATGGATGTGACTTTTACATATTTTATGATTGCGAATTTTAGGAGGAAACAGCCACCTTTTCATTTTAATTTGGGAGTGCTCATTCATCTGTAAAGTGAAAAGAATATTGACCTACTATGTAGAGTTATGTGAACTAATCAGGCACATAATAAGTACTTATATTTGTTCCCCATAACCCTTAAGTTTGCAAGTTCAGGACTCGAGAATGTTCAACTCTTTTGGTACCATTATGGAGATATTTTAATCATCATTTAATTAAATAAAGCATGTTACTAGGGGTATGTTTTATCAATGATAGATATGTTACTGTGCTTTTCTCTTTAGGGAAAAAATAGTGTTTTGTATTAAAACAGCTAACACTAAACGTACGAGAAATATTCTTTATAATAAATTAACTGCTTAGTTTCTTGTTACAACTTTATACTAATCATCCACTGCTAGTGGTTTATTTCAGTTCTTAATCATAGTCACAGTCCTTGAGTAGAATGTTCCTTTGTAACAACTCCTCCTATCCCCAGATGAGGAGTCCTTCGTCATTTATTCAGCAAATAATTGCCTATCTTCTATATTCAGGGCACTATTATAGGCACTATTATAGGTGATGAGCCCCAGTCCTTGCTCTCAACCTAGATGTTACATCCTAGAGGAAGTGACAGAGAACACACAAGTAAATGAAAGGATAGGATAATTTCAGGTAGTGCTAAGTGCCACGAAGACAAATAGATTAACAGTGACATGCTGGGGTGACCTGGGGGAGGAGAATGCTTTATGTCAGATGGTTAAGGAAGGTCTCAAAAGAGGTACGTTTGATAAGAAACCTAATGTAAGGAAAAGCCAGCCGTGCAGAGATCTAGGAGCCCAGTGTTCTTGCAAAGGGAAGAGTAGTGCAGAGATGCTATTATGGCTTGAGTGAGTTAGGTGAGGGAGAAAGTGGTATGAGATGTGGTTATTCCATGTACATTGGGTACCATTGGAATGTTCTAAGTAGGAATCCAATTTATGTTGTAAACGGTCTACCAAGGGACAAAGAAAACCTTTTAGGAGGCTTTAAGCAAGTGGGGTATCATAAACTCTTGACGGAAACTTTGTCTTTTTCTTACTTTGTCTTTCCTTTTTTTTAAAGATTTTATTTATTTATTTGACAGAGAGAGACACAGCGAGAGAGGGAACACAAACAGGGGGAGTGGGAGAGGGAGAAGAAGGCTTCCCGCCTAGCAGCAAGCCCGATGTGGGGCTTGATCCCAGGACCCTGGGATCATGACCTGAGCCGAAGGCAGACGCTTAACACCTGAGCCACCCAGGTGCCCCATTACTTTGTCTTTCCTCTTTTGACTGTTCCAATCTAGCTACCAAAAAAAGACTTTTGTAATTTCATGTTGCTTCCCCACATCTTTTTTCCTCCCCATTAGACAAAACTGAGAGAATAGTTGTATTTTATACAGTTATAAAGATGAATCTTTAGTGCACTTTCTGCGTTTCCATTTGTAACAGATAAAAGTCACGGTCCTCCACCCTAAGGAGGTATTTACTTATTTATTTATTTATTTATTTAAAAGATTTTATTTATTTATTTGAGAGAGCACAAGTGGGGAGGAGAGGGAGAAGCAGGGAGCCTGATGCGGGGCTCAACCTGAGCTGAAGGCAGATGCTAACCGACAGCCACCCCAGATGCCCCTCTATCCTAAGGAGGAATTTAAATACTGGATATGCTAGGTGTTGACTTCTCTTTTTATTTCCCAAGAGGTGGCTGCAGGAAATTTGACTTCAACCTTTATAACTTTGAAATGCTTTTTAAGAGAGTACCTCAGTTGTTTTGAAAGCTGGTCTCCGTGTTAGAATTACATAGTTTTGCCTTAATAGTAAAAGTAGGTCTGTGGGAGTAATTTCATTTTTTTTTGTGGGAGTAATTTTAAATAAACTTCCTAACAGATACTTCGGAAATGTCAAAATTTCACATTGGTCAGTATTAAGCACTTTTAGGTTCGGAGTAGAAATATAAATGGAAACACTCCCCAAATTTTATTTTTTATTTTTTTATATTTTAAAAGATGTTTATTTTATTTGAGAGAGAGAGAGAGAGCGCGCGTGTGTGGGGAAGGCGGAGGGAGAGGGAGAGAATCTCAAGCAGACTCTGTGCTGAGTGTGGAGCCTGACACGGGCTTGATCTCATGAACCTGAGATCAAGAGTCAGACGCTTAACCGACAGAGCCACCCAGGCGCCCCCACTCCCCAAATTTTTCTTTTTTTCTTTTTTTTTTTTTTTAAGATTTTATTTATTTGAGAGAGAGAGAATGAGAGACAGAGCATGAGAGGGAGGAGGGCCAGAGGGAGAAGCAGACTCCCTGCCGAGCAGGGAGCCCGATGCGGGACTTGATCCCGGGACTCCAGGATCATGACCTGAGCCGAAGGCAGTCGCTTAACCAACTGAGCCACCCAGGCACCCCCCAAATTTTTAAATTAAACTTTCCTGCTGATGTGCATGATTGTAGCACTTACAGAAGAACGACTGGGGAATAGAAATTTTTGCAG
>NW_028047535.1:0-422 GCF_054177405.1 Leptonychotes weddellii
CGGTTAATGCAGAGCGGAGCGTCTGTGGAACTCCTGCACGCCCAGGCCTCGGCAAGGGGAAGGGTGTGCTGGCAGGGCAGGGACGGAGCTAGGGACAGCAGAGGCACGGTCCCAGGCCTCCAACTCCGGCTCCTTTGAGGGGTGCTCTGTCCAGGGCTTCCCGTATTCTTCCCTCGCAGTGGTTTGGAGAAGGGGAGGTGGCGAGGGTTTGTGAGCCCTGAACGGGGGCAGGGGTGGTGCCGAGAAGGGCAAGGGTGCTGAAGGGGGCCTGGCCAGGCACCTGGGACGGCGCGGCCCACTTGGCCACCCCACACCTGGCACAAAGCTGGGCCCTGAAGGACTGCTTCTGCCCTGGACCTGCCCTGACCCCTTTGCCATGACCTTGGGGCAGATCTGAGGTTTCTACCGGAGAGGGACCAGAG
>NW_028047536.1:0-422 GCF_054177405.1 Leptonychotes weddellii
ATCGGGCTCTCTGCTCGGCCGGGAGCCTGCTTCTCCCTCTCCCACTCCCCCTGCTTGTGTTCCTGCTCTCGCTCTCTCTCTCTGTCAAATAAATAAAATAAAATCTTTTAAAAAAAAGAAAAAATAGCATTTGTAAGAGTGAGTACAGTCTCTTAGATTTTGGTGGGGTTTGTGCTGTTGAAATCATCTCATGGGCTGCTGATGCTCTAGGCAGTATGACTTTATTCAAGCCTTGGTAAGTCTCCATGAGCCACCTGTCTTTTCCATGGGCCACACAGTGCAGTTGTACTGAAGATGGGCTGGTACTGGCACTCCAATTTCTTTATTTATTTATTTATTTATTTATTTATTTGAGAGAGAGAGAATGAGAGACAGAGAGCATGAGAGGGAGGAGGGTCAGAGGGAGAAGCAGACTCCCTGCC
>NW_028047537.1:0-422 GCF_054177405.1 Leptonychotes weddellii
CACGAGCTGGAGGGCTAAGGCCCACATCCGGGGGCCTGGGTGGTGTGCACAGAGCTTATTACAATAATACTTGGGCTTTCGATAGAAACAGCCTTTAAAGAGAATGTAAGTGTGGGGAGCAACCTGGGAGCTCTTCTAGCCAGAAGCCACTCATTTGACAAATTAGGAATCTGGGGCTTCAAGAGAGGAAATGATGGAATAATATGGATGATGTTTGCAGACGCCCCAAAGCCAGTCCCAACCCTCTTGGCCCTCACTTTCCTCTACAATAAGAGAAGGAAAATGGAAAGACTCACGAACTCATCTTCCTGGGAGACCCAATTCTGACCAAAGAGATAAAGATGGAGGCCCCACTGGGTAAAGCTTCTGGGAGGGTTTTTTGTTTTTGTTTTGTTTTTTTAGAGAGCGAGTGGGGGTGCAGA
>NW_028047538.1:0-422 GCF_054177405.1 Leptonychotes weddellii
GAGGAAGGGGAGTCTCCCCACATCTGCCACTTGTTGTGTCCCTGCTGGAGGAACAGTGGCCCGACTGTGCCTCAGATCATGGTTTATGGCAACCCTGAGCTTAGAGCCTGTTCCCTGGCTCCATCTCTGCAGCCGGCTTCCCTGCTCCGATACCTGGGAGCTCTGCCGCACTCAGGCACCCCCGGTCTTTCTGTGACCCTGAGGGTCCTGAGACCACACTGTCCCGCGAGGGTTCCACCCACCGCTTAGCCACTGGAGCGACATCCCTCAGTGGAGCAGACTTCTAAATGCTCCGATTTTGTGCTCCGCTGCTCTATCTCTTGCCAGAAGCGGCCAACGGAGGCCCCCTCCCTGCCATCTATCCTCCCGAATATCACTTTGGATTCACTTCTCCACACGTCCTACCTTTCAGAAAGTGGTCA
>NW_028047539.1:0-422 GCF_054177405.1 Leptonychotes weddellii
TCCTAAGATTTAAAAAAAGAGAGTGTTATTACATACCATATATAAATACACTGCTACTGTGTACTAAGCCTTCTCACAGACTAAGAGAATCCTAACTATAAGTTGATTCAACAAATTACAGAAATAATATTCAACAGATAAAGATAATGGATAAAGATAACCTGGTTTGGAGTCTATAAATATTTTGGTTTTTTTTTTTTTAAAGATTTTATTTATTTATTTAACAGAGAGAGACATAGTGAGAGCAGGAACACAAGCAGGGGGAGTGGGAGAGGGAGAAGCAGGCTTCCCGCGGAGCAGGGAGCCCGATGTGGGACTCGATCCCAGGACCCTGGGATCATGACCTGAGCCGAAGGCAGACGCTTAACGACTGAGCCACCCAGGCGCCCATATTTTGGTATTTTAAACAGAAATATAACACA
>NW_028047540.1:0-422 GCF_054177405.1 Leptonychotes weddellii
AAAAACAAACTGAGGGTTCTAGAGGGGAGGGGGGTGGGAGGATGGGTTGGCCTGGTGGTGGGTATTGAGGAGGGCACGTTCTGCATGGAGCACTGGGTGTTGTGCACGAACAATGAATCATGGAACACTTCATCTAGAACTAATGATGTAATGTATGGGGATTAACATAAGAATAAAAAAAAAAATTAAAAAAAAAATAAATAAAAAAAAATAAAACACAAACAAAAAAAAAAAAAAGAAAGAATAGGTTAGGTTTTTGTTTTCAGAAGTCTTGAAAGCATGTGAGATAAATGGATTAATCCACAGTTTTATCATGGCTATTTTACCAAACTTCACCCCCTGCCTTGAGGCACAGAGGAAGTAAAAAATAAGGAATGTTAATTTCTGTAGGTTGCTGAGAAAGGGACTAAAATGTATCCCTA
>NW_028047541.1:0-422 GCF_054177405.1 Leptonychotes weddellii
ACCAGTCCTTGAAGGAGAGGGGAGGATTCTGTAGAGCCTCAATTTGGGTATTCATATCTTTTAATAGCCCTGTGACATGTTTGTGGTAATCTGAAGTACATACACAACACTCTGTTTAAATAAAGCATAGGTTCCTCCTTGAGCTGCAGTCATGATATCAAGGGCCATTCAGTTTTGGAGGGCCATCTTTTGAATTTGTCGGTGACTACAAGTTGGGTCTGGCTAAAGGTAGCCACTGTATGCTTGGTGAAACCTCTATTTGCAAGTTTATCTCAACACAAGTGGCTCCTGGGGCAAATATGGCTAAGGGATAAAACCATCAAGAAACCCTTCGATTGAAGTCTAACTTTCACAATACCCTAATTCTGAGGAATCACTGGCATGTAGGAGAAGACTTGTCTGGGGATATGGGAGTCCCAAAC
>NW_028047542.1:0-422 GCF_054177405.1 Leptonychotes weddellii
CAAACAATGAATCATGGAACACTACATCAAAAACTAATGATGTAATGTATGGTGATTAACATAACATAATAAAATTAAAAAATATAAATAAATAGGAGCCAAACACTGTTTAAGAGACACAGCTGGCTTTCCATGTGGGTAACCAAAGCCATAATCAGATGGATTTTATTTAATTTATTTCAATTCAAGAACAATGCATTGCCTATCTTCCAGGTGTTGATGTTGTGCTTGGTGCTACTGAGCACTCAAAGAGAACTAATTTTTCCTGGTAATAAACAGACAGCCTCAATTGTTCTCTGGCAAATGACAATCCATAATGCTGGGTGGTCTTACAGTCCTTTTGTAATATGAAAAGTTGACCAAACAGAACTCTCCTCTTTTTCATTTTATCTTAATGCCATTAACATATGTTAATAGTGTAG
>NW_028047543.1:0-422 GCF_054177405.1 Leptonychotes weddellii
ATGCGGGACTCGATCCCGGGACTCCAGGATCATGACCTGAGCCGAAGGCAGTTGCTTAACCAACTGAGCCACCCAGGCGCCCCAGGATATTTTTATGTTTGAATGTCTTTTACTGATCACCCCATCCTAATTCTCTGCCACAGAAATATCAACAAGCATTGTTGGAGTGTTTGCTTTACCCACAAGTCAGGGACACAGCCCCTGTCCTCAGTGAATTCACAGCGCAGTGAGGAAGGTAGATGCATAAACACATTATTACAGAGCGGGGTGATAGGCACAGTGAAGGTCTAGTGCTTACGGAAGAAAGAAGGAGGAAGAAAGGGAAATGAAAGCCCCGTAGGAATAGGAATTTACATGGTTCACGTGGAAGCTGAGCATGTGTGCAATGCTCTAGGCCGAGCAAACATTTAGAGGCAGGAAGC
>NW_028047544.1:0-422 GCF_054177405.1 Leptonychotes weddellii
ATCAGTGAGATCATATGATACATGTCTTTCTCTGTTTGACTTATTTCACTCAACACAATACCCTCCAGTTCCAACCACGTCGTTGCAAATGGCAAGATCTCATTCCTTTTGATGGCTGCATAATATTCCATTGTATATATATACCTGGACTGTCAATATTAGACAGCACCCTAAATTAGTTTAAAAAAAGTTTCTTCATACTCTACCTACTCCAACACTCCATTGTAGTAATCAGGTTTTTTTTCATATAACAACTGTAAAAGAATTGTTTGTCCAAATGAGTTGCTTCACTGAAGATTAAATAGATTGTTACTAATTTATCACAAAGCAAACAACCATTTTTCATTGTTACTGATTTTATTTATTTACTTCAAAGATTTTTAAAATTTATTTATTTGACATAGACAGAGAGAGAATGCGCA
>NW_028047545.1:0-9232 GCF_054177405.1 Leptonychotes weddellii
GGAACAGGATTTCGTTCTCCAGCTGCATGAAGGAGCCTCGGGCCACGGTCACCGTGTGCTCATAATTCATCCTCACCTGGTTGCGCAGGTAGTAGTTCTTGGGCACATTGCCCCCGTATTTGATCTGTGGGTGAGGGCTGGTGAGCGAGCACTACCCCATGGTCATCACCCCTCATTTCCCATCCTTGGGAAGGGCATCCTTGGTCAGGGTCAGGCCCTTGGGGTTGCCATCAAGTCATTCATGGTGCCCCCAAACTCCATGGGCGGCTGGTCAGGGTGGATGAACTTGGCAGCCCCTGCTCAAGGAGGAGGAGTGGGGACTTGTGGGGGCTCAGGGAAGCTCGCCAAAGACCAGAGAGGCAAAGCCCAGGGCTGTCCTGTGGCATACTGCTCCCCGTTCCTGGCATGCTTCTGGTGCCCCTGGGGGCAGAAGCCTAGAGGCTCTAGGTCTCAGCTTAGGTAGCTGTTCCTGCCCCCAGGCCTGCCCTTCCAGACCTGGGACCCTGCCCCCATCTCTTGAGGTGTTGGCCCATTGGCCATCTTAGTCGGGACTCAGACTAGCACATTCTGGAACCTAAAGCTGAGGAGAGGCTGTCTCTGACCTGGGCTTCCTTTTCCTTAGAGACTGAGCTTCCAGTCAACCTGCTTTTACAGCTCCAGCACCCCGAGAACTGGGGGGCAAGCTTGTGTCAGTTCCTGCACAAGCTGTTCTGAGATAGCCAATGGTGGTCCACAGACAAAGGAATAGGGTCCTTGTAGGAACAAAGTAGAAGAAAGCAGAGGTAAATACCTAACATATCCTATGATAGGTATCAACTACTTACGCATAAAAGCAATGGAGAAATCAAAGGAAAAGCCTCTCAAATGAAACAACATAACACAAAGTCAAAAGTCAAAGATAGCAGCAAACTACAAACTGGAGAAAATGCCACAAATATGAGAGAAAAGGTCAATGTGCTTAATATGTAAAGAACACTTATAAATCAATAAGAAAAATACTTTTCTAGAAAATGGGTAAGAGACACCAGAAAGCAACAAATAAACAAAAAATTAAAATAGCCCATTAGCACGAAGAAAAATTTGAACCTCACCAGTGATAAAAAAAACCCAATGCATTCCCTTAGATTCAGACAATGATATCATCACAAATAGCCTCTGGAAAACTCTGGTGTACACTCATGAGAGGATGGGAGTGAAAAAGGCAAATAACATTTAGGTGTTATTATGAAAAATTGTGTAGACCTTGAGGGCCCCCTGAAAGGGTCTTGGGAACCCTGAAGGGAGTTATTAATTAAATATAAATATTAAATATAAAAATAAATAAATAAATATTTTTAAAAATAACATAATAATAGAGCTCTTCACCACTGCCAGCCACTCTTCAGTCCTCAGATTTATTTCTTTATTTTTAAGATTTTATTTCTTTATTTAACATGGGGAGGGTGGAGAGCAAACACAAGCAGGGGGAGCGGGAGAGGGAGAAGCAGCCTTTCCGCTGAGCAAGGAGCCCGAGACGGGCTTGATCCCAGGACCCGAGCCGAAAGCAGATGCTTAACCAACTGAGCCACCCAGGTGCCCAGTTCTCAGATTTATAATTCAAGAGGTTCATGGAGCTGATGGAACTAGCTCTGTCCAACTGAGAAAGTGGGGCTGCCAGGAAGGGGATATTTAAGTCTATCACATAGAACCACTCCCCTGGAACCTTCTGCAGCCTTTCAACTACACTAGAGAAGAAGACATTTTTTAATGACTTGGGGAAACGTTCCTGAAATTATCAGCGAACAAAACAGTATATCATGTAGGAGCTCTATTGTGTTAAAAAAAATTATATGTGAAGTAACCTCATGGTATTGGTGGGATTACAGGTTATTTCTATGATCTCATGGCACTTTTGTGTACACTTTCTAGATTTTCCATGATGAGTGTGCCCTGATATTATGATCAGAAAAACACCCAGTGGGTGTTATAAAGAAATGGAAATCAGGTCCTACTTAGCAGTCCCAGTAGGCTGGCAAGGACAGTGCTCTGCCCCAAGGCCAACCCCAGCTGCTGGGGCCACTCCCTGGCTCTCCAGGAGCCAGCACTGTGTCTCTGGGCTCACACTCCACTTCTTACCTGCTGCTACAGCCCTTTGGCTAAGTGCCCCTAGCTGATGAGAACGGAGTGGTTTCACTTGGTCCCCAGGGCCCCAGCACTGGTCTCTGCATTGATTTCACATGGGCCTCATGACAACCCTGCAAGGTGGGCAGAAGGGTCTAGGTTCCCACGAACAGACAAGGAAACTGAGACCCAACAGAAGGGTGTCGCCTGCCCCAGGTCCCACCCAGCTAGTAAGAGGCAAGATTTTATTTATTTACTTGTCAGAGAGAGAGAGAGAGAGAGCACAAGCAGGGTGAGTGGCAGGCAGAGGGAGAAGCAGGCTCCCTGCTGAGTAGGGAGCCCGATGTGGGGCTCGATCCCAGGACCCCGGGATCATGACCTGAGCTGAAGACAGCCGCTTAACCGACTGAGCCACCCAGGTATCCCTAGACTGGGTCTTTAGGATTCCAGCTAGGATTCTTTTCTGCTTTGGTGGCGGTTTGAGGGACATTTGTAGGTGGAGAGAACTGTCTGAGCAAAGGCTTTGAGCTGGGGAAGTGTCATAACTTGTATAAACTATATACCTGTTCAAAGGGAAGTTGCCCTGACAGATTTACAAAAGCTGTTGATCACATAGTAAGTATTCTGAGCTCTCTCTCTCCATTCAGGCATGTGAATTACTGTGTACTCTGCACTAGTTGGGGTGTGTGTGATCGTCAACGTGGTTTTATGTATGTATGTATGTATGTATGTATTTATTAAAGATCTTATTTGTTTGAGAGAGAGAGCACGAGGGTTGGGAGGGAGCAGGGAGCCCAACACAGGACTCAATCCCAGGACCCCGGGATCATGACCTGAGCCAAAGGCAGACGCTTAACCGACTGACCCCCCCAGGCACCCATTGACATGGTTTTATATTGGTTTCCTCCCAGCAGCCAAAACTGATACCAGCCTTATTCCACTGAGAAGCAGTCTGAGCGTGGGAACTCTGGCCACATTCTCAGGGCCATGGAAAAGGGGTTTCTTGTCTGTGCATTCAGGTTCCTGGGATTCCAACATTTATCTCAAGAGCAATTCTCTTCTCTATCCTTTTTCCCCAAGCTCTTTCTCTGGGAAGATGGTAAACAGTGGCCTCTAAAGTCAGACTCACCTGGCTTGGCCGCTTGCTAGCTGAGTGACTTTAGTCAAGTGGTTTAACCTCTCTGAGCCAGTTTCCTCCAATGCAAAATGGGGCTGATAATAATACCTACATCACTGGGTTGTTGTGCAAAAAAAAAAAAAAAAAGGCAATGATAAACACAGATTATCTTACTCAGTGCCTGGCACAGAATAAGTGCTCAAAAGATAGTAGTCATTATTGTGACTCCTGGCAGTAGTCACCCAAAATGGCCCCCCATGAGCCATACCTCCTGGTTTTCACCCCCTTGTTTAGTCCCCTCTGACACTAAGCTGGGCTGATCTGTGTAACCAAGAGGATAGTGCAGAAACGATGGGGTATGACTTATAAGGCTTGGTCATAATGACGTTGCCCCTTCTTCCTTGCTCTCTTAGATCACTTGCTCTAGGAAAGCCAACTGCCATGTTGTCCGGAGAATGCCCTGTCGGGGAGGAACTGAGACCCCTACCAACAGCCCAGCACCGACTTGCCAGATACAGAAGACAGCTTGGAAGCAGACCCTCCAGCCCCACTCAAGCCTTCAGATGACTGTAGTCCTGGCTGACATCTCGACTGTAACCTCGTGAGAGATCCTGAACCAGAACAAGCCAGCTACACCACTCCATAATTCCTGGCCACAGAAACTGGGAGATAAGAAATGTTTGGGATGTCTGGGTGGCTCAGTCGGTTAAGCATCTGCCTTTGGCTCGGGTCATGATCTCAGGGTCCTGGGATCGAGTCCCGCATCGGGCTCCTTGTTCAGTAGAGGGGGAGGCTGCTTCTCCCTGTCTGCCGCTCTCTCTCTCTCTCTGACGAATAAATAGTCTTTTTTTTAAAAAAAGAAATGTTTATGGCCATTTTAAATGGCTATGTTTTGGAGTAATTTGTTATAATTGATATAGAGATAGCAATAGATACCTAATACACTCCTCTTTATGCCCATGACCTTCATTCCACTCCATGCTCTGTCCCCAATTTAAGCCGAAGTAGGAGGCAGTCATTATGAGGGCTGGGCAGGACAGATAGCACATCCTGGATATTGTCCCGGAACAAAGGAGAGAGCAGGGAAATACCCAGGTCAGAGGGCCTCCACAGGGCCATCAGGGGATTGGCCAGCCACCCTCAGGCCAGCAGATCTCACCTACCCTTAGGAGAGGACCCACTAGTGCTAGGGGAACCAGGGCCTGGGGCAAGTCAGGCAGTTAGCTTTCTCCGTCTGGGAAATGGGATAATAACAAGCCAGTTGCCCAAAGCTTCAGAAAGGATTAAACGTGGATTAAATACAGTTTGGAGTTATATGCCAGACTCTTCCCTCAGGTCTGTGGGAGCAGGGAGGAGTCCTCTTCTGATGCTTGATCTCCATCCTCAGAGCCAATTCTGGTGGGAGGGTAAGCTACATGGAATCTGAGGCTCAGAGAGGTTGAGCAATTTGCCTGGCGTCACACAGCCGGCAAGTGTCAGAGTTGGAAGGCAAATCACACATCTGGCCCAGAGCCCATTGTCCAGGCCTAAGTGAGGGGTAGCTTGACCTAGCCTGGGAAGGGATTTTCTACACGCAGGCCCCAAGAGTTGCTGACTGAGGATCAAAGCCAAACTTCAAAAGTGATGAATCTGGCAGAGGAAAGAACACTGGACAAAGAGTCAGCAGCCCCATTGTGGCCTTGATTTGGTCATTTCCTCTCTCTCTGGGTCTCAGTTTGCTCAGCCTCCAAAAGAGGGCTCAAAGGTCTTTCTCTGTGGGCCCCCCACCCCAAATGAGCTGTTAACCTTTGTCTTCAAGGACACAAGGGGGTGTTTGGCTCTGCGCTAAGCATTAAATTAATCCCGACATGATACTGTCATTATACCCATTACCCAGGTAAGGAAACTGAGGCTCGAACTCATGATGTGATTTGCTCAGTCCAGATCTGAACCCAATTCTTGACCTCAGCTTTCCTGTAACAGGGTTTATTCCTGACCTAGGAGGAATATGCCCTCTTCCAGATGCAGAGCACTTTGACGGCAGGAATGGGTGCCTCCACTGCCTGGTTGCTCCCTCTGTGTTCATGGAAACGTGTGAATCTCCCTGGAGCCCCTGCTTGCCACGAGCAACCACGAGGGAAAGACCCTAAAGACCCTCACAGGCTAGGGAGGAAAACCCATGCCTAACCGCCCCCCCCAACACCCCGCCCTGGCCACCATAGCTGAGGTCGTGACCTGCCTCCCCTTACCAGGCCAACAGCCCTTACCTGTGCCATCCACAGTTAGCTACCGCTCGATGTGGCTGGTGCAAACTGAAATCTGCTGCGAGTATGAAATATACACAGGATTCCAAAGACTTGTTACAAAAAAACAAAAAAAACCCCTCAGTAATAATTTCTATATTGATTACATGTTGAAATGATAATAGTTTGGCTGTATCAGGTTAAATAAAATACATTATTAAAATTTATGTCACTTGTTTCTTTTTACTTTCTTGAATGTGGCTACTAGAAAATTTGAAATGACACACGTGACTCGCATTTGTGGCTTTTGTTATATTTCTGTTGGGTAGCGCCAGTGTGGCCTCTGGCCACCAAGACCCTCAGAGTTGGGAAGAGACCCAGAGCTCTAGAGCTCAGAGGGACCTCAGGGCCTTCCTGGGACAGAAGGAGAAACTGAGGCCAGTGTAGGGCTCTTTCCCCCAACTTACCTGGCCCAGTGTCTTCTGTTGCAATCAGATCACCCACTTGTCCACCCGTGCTCCCACGGTGGCCAGGATGGGGTCTGACTCTCTGGTCTTGTGTCCAGGTCCCGTTCTGTGGCTTCCCCCAGGCCTCTTGTCTTTCGCCCAGTGGCAGCCCTGCCATGGCTACCCCTCCCCCCAGAAAGCCAGCCCCTTCCTCCTGGGCCTCTACTCCCTACCTCAAGGTGACCTGCAGGGCCTATTCCTTGCTAGGTCCCTGAGGCAATGGTCCCTGGACTCGCTGCCCTAGGTTCAAATAGCCATTTGTAAAGAGGACAGTGATGCTTGCCCCACTATGTTGATGTGGGCGTGTTGAAAGTGACACCATCTGCTGTCACACACACACACACACACACACACACGCAGCTGTCCACCCTGCCTCAGTCCCCCACCTCCTACTCCCATCAGATGCCTCCTTGAGCTGGGCTGGCCACTGCTCACCCCCAACAAAGGCCTGGAACCTGCTGTCATTGTGTCCCGATGTGTCCCAGGCTCCATCTACTACCCGATGTGTCAGGACCAGCTATTAGAGCACGTGGCTTTGGGATGAGGAGAGACTTCCCAGGTCCAGACCCAGCAGGTGGGTGTGTAACTCGGCCTTCGGGTGAGGGGTGACAGGGGACTCCTGGCCACAGACTGTCTCCATGCCCCCTTGGACAGGCAGAGAGCCAGAGCCCAAGACAAGGAGATTATCACCGGTGAGAGCCCCTGACTCCTAGGACCCCCTGACTCAGGACACTCCTAGAAGCCTCTGCCTAATTCTCCATTTCACCTTTTGGAAACTGACAAGTGCTGGAACAGGAAAAGAAACACTTGAGGAAGTTGCTGCTGGTGAATCATAAAGTGTCCAACTGGTTAGCTTCATTATCATGTTAAAATCCCCCTCTGAATATTCATCCCAAGCCCTAATAAAAGGAGCCTGCTTACCCCTGTTCAGGGAGGCACGGCTTTGGACATTATGCCCCAAGGTCTCCTTATTTGCTGCAAATAAAGATCATTTTGAGGGCGCCTGGGTGGCTCAGTTGGTTAAGCGACTGCCTTCGGCTCAGGTCATGATCCTGGAGTCCCGGGATCGAGTCCCGGGATCGAGTCCCGGGATGGAGTCCCACATCGGGCTCCCTGCTCAGCGGGGAGTCTGCTTCTCCCTCTCCCGCTCCCCCCTCTTGTGCTCTTTCTCTCTCTCTCAAATAAATAAAATCTTTAAAAAAAAAAAAAATCGTTTTGAGAGGCGACGCCCCCTGGTGTAGTCTCCGCCTGTAGCTCACCAAGGAGCGGACCCCCTTCGGTCCGGTAACAAGAGCATGCTGTGTCCGTGGGGCCTTGCACACAGGAGGTACTTGTCTCAGTCTGGTTCGCCCAGAGGCCGACTCAGAGACCACGGCTCCAATGCAGGGAGTTTATTCCAGAGGTGATGGGATGGGGGGACCCAAATAGGGGAGCAGGGGGGAGTGAGACGGAAGATGGGTGGCAGCTGCACAGGGAAGTGAGGCAGAGCTCAATCCTCGTAGAGACCAGTGGAAGGCAGTGTGCACCGGGCACCTGAGAGTTCCCACCTGAGGGCTGAGGATATTTACACACCAGCTTTGCGCGGTCTTGGGTGGAGGGCCGCCCCAGGCACGGTCAATCCTGAGGGCACTGCTGGCCTGCTGGGCGCGTGACTCTGGAGGCTGGAGAAGGACCTCGGGAAGTGGTGAGGCTGAGCGGAGATGTGCAGGGCCCCAGCAGCTCGGGCTTCGTTCCTGGTTTGAGACCAAAGTCTTCGTGTGTTCTGGGAGCCCCAGACTGTTCCTCCCGATCTGAACAGAACCTGGAAGAGGGAAGCAGAAGGCCTGAGGCCGTGCAGCAGTTGAGTGACAATCGAGACTGTCTGAACTTGGTGCTTGCTCCGGACACTGAATCCCACGTGCCCAGCACCAGGCAGAGCACGCACCTGGGTGACCTGGCTGAGCCCTGCGATGGGTCTTCCCTTGGTCTTACGTGGGGGTAACTGGAGTAGATCTGCCTCTCCTGTAGGACAGGACCTCCTCAGCACCCCCACAGACCCATAGACTAGAGCTTTAGCCCCTGGGGCAAATGCAGGCCACCCACCCCTGCTCCTTCCCTGGCCCAGGCCCTCTTGTCCCCTTCCCAGGTTCCCCACTCCCAGCACCTCTGGTCCATCCTCCGGCAGCCTGCCTCCAAGTACATCCTGCCCCTGCTCCAAAGCCCCCCTTGGCTCCTTGCCACCATGGAGAGAAACTGCAAACCCCTGAGCCTGAAGTGCAAGACCATTTGGGGTCCTTCTGGAGCTGACTTGTCCTGCTCGCCTTCTTATTTCAGGCCGCTTGCCTCTCCACCATTCCCTGTCCAGCTTTTTCTTCTCCCTGGAATGCCTTTCCCAGCAGTATCATCTTGCATCCACTATCTTTCTGATTTATTTTATTTGCTGGCAAGTGAGTCTCCCCTCCCCGACTAAATTGTCATCTTCTCTGCTCAGCTGTTGTGAGCCCCTCACAGCTCTCTGCCTCAGACTCCTTGAGAGTCTGGTTCATCTTTGTATATTCCCACCTGAGCACCAAGCATGGCGCATTGTACACAGAAGGTGCTCAGTAAGGGCTTACCAAAGATGTGATGGCAAGGGAAGTTGGCAAGGGCTACCTCTCCTTTCTCAGTTTCTCTAATGCTCTCTAGCGCCCCCGGGTTGTCCCCAGCCTGCCCAGGGCCTGCCTACTCCCCAGAGCAAGCATTGCCCAGGGTCCCTACCTCTACCCACCCCTGTCAAAGCTTACCTGACCTGTGTCCCATCCCAGCGACACACGACTTTTCACCTTGTGAACTCATTCCTGCACTTGCGTGCATTGGCTAATGTGTTACCTTCCAGTGAAAATGGGGGCCGGTCACTCAAGGCAAGTAGGCTCTGGAAGGCCCTCAAAGATGGAAGCACCTTTCTCTCCCTACTCTGCCCTACTTTCACACTCCTTTTTCTGTTTCCTCTCTTCCACTTTCCCTCCTTTCCTCTCTTCCTTCTTCTTCTTTTTTTTTTTTTTTAAGAGAGAGTGGGGGGAGAGAGAGAGAATTTCAAGACGATTCCCCACTGAGCACAGAGCCCGACACAGGGCTCCATCCCACGACCCTGAGATCATGACCTGAGCTGAAATCAAGAGTCAGATGCTTAACCAACTGAGTCACCCAGGAGCCCTTCTTCTCTTCCCTCCCTCCCTCCCTCCCTCCCTCCCTTCCTTCCTTTCCTCTTCCAACATTTATTGAAAACCAACTGTGTCCCAGACACTGGCCTGGGCACTAGAGGCTGATTG
>NW_028047546.1:0-422 GCF_054177405.1 Leptonychotes weddellii
CGGGCCATCACCAGAGCCTCGAGCCCCTGGACACAGGCCACGTCCAACGACATAGATTGAGAAGTTCAGGAAACCGAATCTCTTCCAGAAAGCACCGACCCACACTCAGCTCTTACGGGCAGCAGGCTGGAGCTCCGGGGCCCAGCCCGCACCGGTTCTGCCCAGACTCCGTGACCCCCCGCCAAGATGCGGCAGGATGGGACACGCGAGTCCCAGCACGTGGGCGTCACCTCGGTGTGGAGGCGCTTCTCCAGGAGGCCCCCCGATCCTATAACCGAGCCCTTCTGTCCCACACGAAGAAGGTTACATGAGGCTGGACGCACCCGAGAGGGCCCGGATCCCTGTGCCAGGGAGACTGTGCTGAGGCAATGGGAAGACAGAAGACAAGCTGTGTCAAGGTACCAGCCAGGAGAGCAGCACGC
>NW_028047547.1:0-422 GCF_054177405.1 Leptonychotes weddellii
CACTGGAGGCAGGGCAACTCTGCCCAAACAGGGTTGCCTGAGTAACAGCATGGCAGGCCCCTCCCCCAGAAGACAGGCTGGGAGAACAAGAGGCCAACAACCCTAAGGTCCCTAGAAAACAGGTGCATCTTGCTTGGGTTGTGGTCAATAATTTGGACTCTGTACATTCCCTCAACCACCCATCAACAGAATGACTAGGAGGAGGAACCCCCAAAATAAGAAAACTCAGAGACTGTGACTTCTGCCACAGATTTACAAATGGATACAGATATACCCAAGATGTTGGAGATGGAATTCAGGGTAGCAATTGTGAATACAATAGCTAGAATGGAGAAATTGATTAATGGTAACATAGAGTCTCTAAGGGCAGAAATGAAACCTGCACTGGCAGAACTTAAAAATGCTATCAATGAGATCTAGTC
>NW_028047548.1:0-422 GCF_054177405.1 Leptonychotes weddellii
CACAACCAACCCACAGAGGTCTGCATCAAGACACAAAGTAAATAAGATGGCCAAAAGTAGTGATAAAGAGAGAATTTTAAAAGCATCAAGAGAAAGGAAAGCAGGTAGATACAAGGGAAACCCCATACAGCTATCAGTGGGTTTTTTAGCAGAAACTCTGCAGGCCAGAAGAAAATGGCATGATAAATTCCAACGGCTAGAAGGAAAAAATCTACAGCCAAGAATACCCTACCCAGCAAGGCTTTCATTTAGAATAGAGGGAGAGATCGAGTTTCCCAGAAAAACAAAAATTAAAAGCAAAACCAGCCACGTCCCTGTCACACACGATGCCATCGGCCTGTGGGTCCCAAATTCATAGTCCAGCCACCCTCCTGCCTGAGTCAGCATGCACGGCCTGCCACCTGCTCAATGCCAAGTCAACA
>NW_028047549.1:0-422 GCF_054177405.1 Leptonychotes weddellii
CCCATATTTCTGTCTCCAAGTTTGTATCTACTCATCTCTTCATGTGCATTTTGTTGTACAGAGAGGTCCCTCTCTTTTAAAATTTTTCTAGTGCATCTAACTCGTGCATCTTGACATTGGACTTTGGAGGTTCCCTCTATCCTTTCTTCTCCTGAATAACTTCTACTCATCCTTTAGGTCTCAGGTACAGGCCAGGTTTTTTTTTTTTTTTTATGTTATGTTAATCAACATACATTACATCACTAGTTTTTGATGTAGTGTTCCATGATTCATTATTTGCATACAACACCCAGTGCTCCATGCAGAACATGCCCTCCTTAATACCCATCACCAGGCCAACCCATCCTCTCACCCCCCCTCCCCTCCAGAACCCTCAGCCTGCTTTTCAGAGTCCATTGTCTCTCATGGTTCATCTCCCCCTC
>NW_028047550.1:0-422 GCF_054177405.1 Leptonychotes weddellii
CACATACAAGCACTGCATGAGCGTCTTAATCAAATTCGAGCACCTGTAGCTAAGCGGCTAACTGATTTAGGGTTTGAACCGTGGTTGCTACCACAAGCGGGTATTTATTTATGGTGCCGTTTACCTGAACATATCAGTGCATCACAGCTTGCCAAACAAGCCTTGCATTACGACCTCATGTTGGCACCAGGTAATGCGTTTAGCCAGTCTCAAAGCTACGATAACTATATGCGATTTAATATTGCCCAATCGATTGACCCTAGTATTTATAAAGTATTGGCACAGCTAATAAAGGGTTTTGACGCGATATAGTGTATTAAATTTGTTTAAAACCCTAAATATTAATTTAAAGGCAAACCCACCATGACCATACGCCAAATGACCTTAAATGACTACGAAGCGGTCTATCAGCTTTGGATAAA
>NW_028047551.1:0-422 GCF_054177405.1 Leptonychotes weddellii
AAAAAAAAAAAGTTGCACGCTCTTCCGACTGAGCCAGCCAGGTGCCCCTACCTCATGCTTTTAAAACGTAGGGAGAAAATCTGGGCATAATATATCTGAAATACTCATAGTTTTTTTAAAAATGCCAAGCCAACTCCACTGGAGTGATGCTAGAATTTACCACAAAACTAGCTGTGACCCCTGTCTCTCTCATCACCAAAGATCCCCGGCACACTTACTACGTGCCAGTCACTGCCCTGGGCACAAGGGATATAACACTGGGAGACACAGTCCCTATTCTCAAGCCCTGTCCAAATTAGAAGGCGGACAACCATGGACACAAATAATCACTAGATAGATGTGTAAATGAAATACAGCTAAAATATTTCTTAAGCATTTATTTTGTTCTGGGCACGCAGATCAACTCATGCAATAATCAGGGG
>NW_028047552.1:0-422 GCF_054177405.1 Leptonychotes weddellii
AAAAAAAATGGTACTACAAATAAAGAGGGACATTTTATAATTAAAAGGTCAACCCATCAGGAAGATGTAGCAATTATAAGCATATGCCTACCTAACAAAGAAATATATGAAGCAAAAGCAGGCAAAATTAAGGGGGGAAATATAAATTCAGCAGTAATGATTGCAGATGCCAAATACTGCACTTTTGCTAATGAATAGAATAACTGGGCAGTAGTGAAATAACGAAGACCCAAACAACACCAAACACCAAACAGACCTAACAGGCATCTATAGAATAGCAGTATGTACATATCTTCTCAAGGGCACATGGAACATTCCGGGATAGACCATATGCTAGGCCATAGAGCAAGCCTCCATAAATTTAGAAGGATTGAAGTAATACAAAATATGTTCTCTGATCACAACGAAATGGGAAATTAATA
>NW_028047553.1:0-422 GCF_054177405.1 Leptonychotes weddellii
TAATAAAACATGTCCTGTGTCCTACCTACCTTTCTGAAGAAGCTTGGTACAGGAATCTAAGAGAGAGCCAGCAATGATGACCACTGATGTGGTACCATCTCCTGCTTCTATATCTTGTGCCTTAGACAGCTCCACCAGCTAAGTAAACAGAACATGCTAAGTTGCTCAGTGAGAAATGTGAGGACACAGTAACATCTAAATGAAATATAAAACGAATGGCCTCGGGCGCCTGGGTGGCTCAGTTGGTTAAGCGACTGCCTTCGGCTCAGGTCATGATCCTGGAGTCCCGGGATCGAGTCCCACATCAGGCTCCCTGCTCGGTAGGGAGTCTGCTTCTCCCTCTGACCCTCCTCCCTCTCATGCTCTCTGTCTCTCATTCTCTCTCTCGCAAATAAATAAAAAATCTTAAAAAAAAAAAAAAA
>NW_028047554.1:0-422 GCF_054177405.1 Leptonychotes weddellii
GGACTCCAGGATCATGACCTGAGCCGAAGGCAGTCGCTTAACCGACTGAGCCACCCAGGCGCCCCACGCCACCGTTTTCTTTTCACAGCAACCCTCTCTTACAGAGAGGCAGATGAAGCCCCGGGGAACTTTGCTCAGGGCCACAGAACCGCGTCTGAGCCTCGTCCAGAGCCCCTGTGCTCTTTCCACTGCTCCCTGCTGCCGAGGGTATCGGGCTTTTATTTCCTGCAGAATTCGAATATCTGAGTCATTTTAAATAAAATCCAGCTTTTGTTTGTTTTTTTTTAAATGATTTTTCCTTAAGTTAACTGCCAGATTCACCAGATTCTCTTCGAAGTTCCATGAGGGATGTGCATGGCTTGCTGAGTGCTCATGGCCTAGCAGGTTCCTTTTTAGTGCACCGTGCGTGTCTGCTTCCACCA
>NW_028047555.1:0-422 GCF_054177405.1 Leptonychotes weddellii
GTCTCTTTAAGAAATGGTGTTGCGAAAATTGGACAGCCACATGTAGAAGAATGAAACTGGACCATTTTCTTACCCCATACACAAACACAGAACTCAAAGTGGATGAAGGACTTAATGGTGAGACAGGCATCATCAAAATCCTAGAGGAGAACACAGGCAGAAACCTCCTCAACCTTGGCCACAGCAACTTCTTGCTAGACACATCTCTCCAAAGGCAAGGGAAACAATAGCAAAAATGAACTACTGGGACTTCATCAAGATAAAAAGCTTCTGCAGAGTGAAGGAAACAACCAACAAAACTAAAAGGCAGCCTATGAATAGAAGAACATATTTGCAAAAAACATCTCGAATAAAGGATTAGTAACCAAAATCTACAAAGACCTTATCAAACTTAACACCCAAAAAACAACCAAGTTAAGAAA
>NW_028047556.1:0-9231 GCF_054177405.1 Leptonychotes weddellii
TGTTGCTATTCCTTTCTTCGATCTCCTGTTGAGTTTGTAGGTGTTCAGAATGGTTTGATCCCTATCCAGCTGAATTCCTGAGAGGAGACGAAATCCAGGTCTCCTACTCCTCCGCCATCTTGCTCCGCCCCCTGCATGACATAATTTTTTGTTGGAAACTGGACATTTTAGATATATCATAGCCAATCTGTTATTTAGTTTTTTCCCCTGAGAATTGTTCTGCCTTTTTAAAAAAAATTTGGACTTAATCTTTTTATCCTACCACTGATATTTCTTCTGTTCTTAAAATTATTTATTTTTTTTTAGGTTGGCGTCCTAGGGTTCACCTCTGAGTCTTAATAGCTTAGTGATCACCCAATGATTGTTCAGTAGCTGTGTTTCAAACAGTTTGATTCCCTGATCCCTAAGGCTTCTGCTTTCTGCTGATGGATTTCTGTGGGGATTGGTAAAAATGTTCAGTTTTATGATAATTTTTAAGTCTGCCTCACCATTTACTTTCCTCCCAACCTCTTGAGTTTGTGTATGGTTTCCCAGTTAACCAGTTTTGTGTGAAGAATCCTAGGCTGAATATCCTCTGCATGTGCACACAGCCTCCCAGTCAGCCAGGGATGCATGGCAAACTTATATAGCTCATTTTTATATCTTTCAAAGTTCTAGGATCTCCCTGTTAAAATTTTTGGCTGGTCCACTAGTCTGTCACTTGCACTAATAAGAACTACAGCTTTAGGCTAATAGAACTGTGGGTTACTAATTGATTAAAGATTGGAGAAAGATGTATCACAGAAAGAAGCAAGAACAAAAATACAAACATGATCATACTCACATGTCCAGAGTCCTGATGGGCAATAACTTGATGTTAGGGTATGACCTTTGGTGCAGGATGATTTCTCCCTTGTTGCTTCCCTCAGGGTATATGTTGGGTCTTTGGCATCCTTGAACTATATCAGAATAAAGACCATAGGGGGAGATGAGAAGATGACATATGGATAGCTTGATATTTGGAACTACTTTGATCACATAGCAATAAAGAATATCAGCAGGAAGGAGAGAGCTAGTAGGAGGAAGATAGAGGTTTAGAGATGATTCACTCCATCAACTTTTCAATTTGGTAGACCAGGAAAAAGCCAAGGCACAAGGTTAAGGATGTTAAGTTTTTAGTCTATAGTTTCATGATTAATTGGTAAGTTAGTTGAAATTCGTACCTAAGTCTCCTGGCTTTGAATCTTTATTTTTTCTATCATGTCTGACAAAGAAAAGCGTAAGTTTTTGTAGAGCCATAAAATTTTTGAGCTAAAAATGAGCTAAAGATATAATAATATCCTCCAGTAACAACTTTCCAATATTAATATAATTATTATTAGCACCCACTGAAACAACCAGCACTTGTTGAATGTCTAATATGTCCCTATCACTGTCTGTATAAGCTCATTACAAATATGCTATTAATATTCTCATTTTAAAAAATTAGGAAAGGAGAGATTTAGTGATTTGTCTAAGAGCTGTCAGAAAGTAAGTGATAGAGCTGGGATCTAAACTTGGGTATGTTTGAATTCAAAGCATCTGCCTTTAATATCTGTTACATTGCCTCATATAATGTTGGTGAAAGTACTTTAACCCTGTACTTGGCAGGCTTTAATGACTATACTGAAATCATTTTATGGTGCCTGTGTCACCTAGTCTCTGCTTGAATATCTCCAGGGATGGGAAACTCACCCCATCTTCAAGTAGCTCCTTTGCTTATACAACCACTTCTATTATTATAGTTCTCTCATGTGGACCACTTCTGTTGTTATAGTTCTCTCATATGTCTTTTGGTTACTCCTTTAATGTTTGGCTTTCTGTATTTATACAGAATAAATCAGTTTTCTCTTCTATATGAAGCAAGTCATCTTTAATGTTTTCTTTGCCAGGTTCAACACTGTTTTTTCAGCTATTTTTTAAAAATAAAATTATTTCCCATCTTGGCACTTTCCTTTGGGTGGACTGTAGATGAGAAACTATTACAGGTGGAAAACATATAATACTACAAGTAGAGTATTATAATAACAAAAATAGTAATAGCTGCCCTTTATAGAGTTCTTATTATGTGGCATGCATAGTGCTAAATCTTTTATGACTCTTTACAATAACAGCATGAAGAAATAGGCTTACAGAAGCATTGTTGTCTGTCACTTCTGCAGCTAATAAGTGACCACCAAGCTAGAATTTGAACCAAGGTCTGCTTTAACTCCAACTCTTTACTGTGCTGCCCTTGGCTGGCATGGAATTCAGGGTGGCTATGTTACCTCCTGTATTCTGGATATTCTGGTTCTATTAATTTAGTCTAAGAATTTTGTTAATCTTTTTGGCAGCAATATTATATTTGGCAGCATATTACTGGCTTACATAAAGCTTGCATTCAACTAAAACCTGTAAAACTTAATAAGATCTTAAATATTTGAGCTTCTGTCTGGTCTGGCCTTAACCTCTTATGTAATTAATTTTCAGTATAAATGCAAGACTTTGTGTTCATGTCTATGTCTTGGGGATTTCAGCCTAAGTTCCTAGGTTGTCAAGATAATTTTGAATTTTGAATCTGTCATCTATATTAACTCTTCTTCCAGATATATATGACCATGTACATCTTTGATAAGTATCCTTTTTTGTTTGTTTATCTAGTCTTTGATGCAATTTCAAACAGATCAGGGGTGAATAAAGAATCTGTATGGCATATCTATTTTTTTCCCCAAACATTGTTGTGGTGTACATTTCTAAAGTCTCAGACGTATGTTTGGCCATGCCCATGGTTTTCTTTTCTTACTATTATTAAGATAATATGGTCACTTCATTTTAAGGTTCTGGTTGGAATGATGTTGAGGCTATCAGTTATAATATTTGCTTTTTCTGCGTTCTGAGCAAGACATTTATTACATAGGAAATAGAGAGTTTGGTAGATGTTCTACTTTTGTATTAGACTCCTATTAGAAGATATCTGAATAATTTAAACTCCACTCTCTATAGTATGTTTGGTACAAGTTTTGTAATGTTTTCTGGGCAAGTATCATACATATTTCTTTTCTGGATAGACCATCTATGGTATGCTGCTATAATAGTATAGTTAGGTTTTTCTCTTTAGTCCCTCACTTTTATTATTTACCATACTTTATTGTTAAATTCATGCATTTCTATGTGGGAGTAACTTTTGGAAAGATCACTGGAATGGCTTTGAAAATTTCTGGATTTGGGGACTGACCATGTACTGTGAACTTGAGCAAGTCACTTAAGCTTTGTGGACCTCAGTTTCCTCATATATACGATAGGGATAGTAATATCATTCTTTATCATTTAGGATTACAATAACAGGTCAGGATTTTGAAAATAAGAAACTAATATCTCACATAACAAGAAATCAAGAGATGGGCAGTCTAGGACAAGTAGGGTAGCTATGGGAGCTCCTTAAAAACATTAGGGACTTAGGATCTTCTGAGCTTTCATTTCACCATCCTTAGTGTGTAGTCCTTTGCCCTCTGGCTTCTTGACTCATTGCCACAAAATTACTTCTTTAACTCTGGGCTTCATGTCTATGTTTTAGATATAAGGAATAGGAAAGGCTAACAGGCTAACAGAAAAAGATCCTGGTTTTCTCTTAGTGAGGTTTTGTCACTAAGGTTAAGTCCTCCTAAGGATGTCTGTCTGCAGCTCATTGGCCAGAATCATGTTATATGGTCGCCCCTTGCTTCAAGGAAAGCTGGGAAATTGTTTATTTTCGTGTTTTAGTCTCTATAATAGAGGAGAGCAAAGTAGAAGGGACTGTGTGTAGGGTTTGGGTCAGCTAGTTAACAATATCTGCCACATTCATATGATTATTGGAAGGATTCAATTATACAGTGTAATAAGTTTTCCTCTCATTCTATTGATGGTCTTAAAAACTAGAGTGTATCTTGAATTAATTTATTCTACTTTTGTATTCAAGCCTCAGAAAATCTATGAGAGTAGTTACTTGAATGTTAAATGAGTTCACTTTATTGCCTGCAGTCTAGAAATTGGCATAAATAGGTTTAGGAATAAATACTGCACTGTTTCCAACCAGCTCCCCTGTTTTCAACCAAGATTAAGAACCATTCCCACATCTGGCTAATCTTTGTGTAACATACATCCTAACCCTCATTGTCATGGGTTTGTATTTATATCTGGGCTTCTCTATTAGGGCTATGTTGATGGGTTTGAAGATTATTTGTCTAGAACAGTGTCCCATCTTTCATGCCACGTGCCCTATTTTCTCTTTGAGCATTGCTGAAAGAACCAAATCTTTCCTATTGGTACAATTAACATGGGTATTACTTTTTTCCCTTCCAAAGCCATTGGTGTCAACAGTGGCAGAGCAGTTATTATTATTATTATTATTATTATTATTATTTTTAGCATTTTCTCCTAAAGTCCTTCAATTTGCTGCACAAAACTTGGAAGTTCCTAGACTGTCATCCAGATTGCTGTTGATAAACATCATTTGTTTCAATGATAATCAGCTGAATTATATCTTAATTTGTAAAATAAAAAATAACTTTAGGGCATCAAAGCTCCCTAGTAATTGGGAAACATTCTAGGAGAATGTTTGTTTTTGAGGAAGACTATTTTCTGGACGATACTTCTGCTTTGGGTGAAAATCATACTGAAGAATAAAAAGCAGCCTGTCACTAATAGGGAAATAATTGGGAAAGAGGCAGGTCTGTAAAGTGACTCTAGCCCTCCTCTTGCTTTCTTCAGTGACCCACAAAATACTTACAGATTGAAAGAGTTATTTATGAGTCAGAATGCAGCCAGAGGCACATGAAAGATAGCAGGAGAAATCCTGAGCAGCTACCCCACAGAATGACAGCCCTAATTTGAGCTCAATGGGCTAGCTGGGAGGTAAATTTGAAAATAGGCCACATATCCTGAATATACATGCAGGAGCTATCACCTGGTCCTACAGCATGAGGTAGAGGAAATAATCATAGTCACCAGTGTTCAGACAAAGTTGTTAAGAAAAGGCCCTGGGAAGTGCATAAGTCCTAGAGGTGAGCTGAGAGTAGAATGGAGGAGTGAGAACCTTAAATGAGGTCACAGTGAGTAATAAAATGGAAATTGCCAAAGAATTTGGAAATGACCAGAGAAACTTGCAGAATGTATCATGAAGTTGGAGGTTCTTCAGGTTTATTACTTACGAATCTCTTCATTCTGATGAAATACTGGTAGTTTATAAATTCTGTCATTTTGGGTGAAACAAGACTTCGATGTGTATATGGTTTTTTGTTTTTTTGTTTTGTTTTGTTTTTGCTGCCTGCATTTATTTCTTTTTGTAGACATTGTTCGAAGTGATGTTGCCCTGGATAAACAGAAAGGCTGCAAGATTGCTCAGCACCCTGATGTTATGCTGGAGCTCCAACGGGAGAAGGCAGCTCAGATGCATCTTGTTCTTCTAAAGGAGCAATTCTCTAATACTTACAGTAATCTCATATTAACAGGTAAGGCTATTGGAGTCATCTGGAATCTTAGAGTATTGTAGATTGTTGGCCTCCATTAGTTAACAACTTGATGCCTGGGACACATTAAAGTGGGCTCTAGATGAGCCCACATCTGTCTGTCTCCATCCACTATATCCCTTTTTAAATTGTGATGACTTTTGTCTTCCTATAAAAAATATTTCTTGTAGTTTACGGATGTATTTTGGCTTGAGGTTATAGGCAACTCAGCATGTGTGTTCTCAAAAGACAGAACCAATGGAAGCCTAATGAAGCCTTATAAAAATATGACTTTTTAGATGTGTGCCAGTAGATTTGAAAGAATTACTAAATTTGGTGTCTAAGAAGCAGCTATTTTCCTCTTTCTGTGTATGCCCTTTCTATGAACCCAGTGAACATAAAGATGAAATGTACAAGAGATAATGATCCACAGGCTGAGCTGAGAATGTTCTATTCCTGGTGGAGTTTGAAAATATCTAGAGAATTTGATTTTCTTTTTAAGAGCAAAGAGGCTATGAGACAGCCATACTCCCTTACATCCTTGGTCCAGGAGGGAAGTGAATTTGTGTGAGAGTTCAAAGGAGAAGCAACTTTTTGCAGGGCTGCCTGCAAACTTGGCTGGTAAAGAGCATGTGAGTTGCATGCTTTTGTCAAACTTTGGAGAAGATTCTAATAGCAGACTCTAATGTGAGAACATGGAAGACTTGAGATGGATTAAGAAGAGCTGTTTAAGTTACCTCCATTTTCTTGAGGGCATGCAAGGCTTACCTGCGTATATTGATCTAAATAAAGTTTAACAAATCGAAAGTGTCTGTTTCCCCTTGTTTATGAATATTTAAAAAATAAGGAGATGGAATGTCTGACAGGCTATGAACATCTCACACTTATTTTTGTAAACTCCAAGTTAGGAAAATTTTAACTTTTTTTACAGGCTTCCTGGCATTTCACCAGGAATTGCTGAGTGGCAACCAAATTGTTTTGCTTTAGAAAAAGCACAGGTCTCTTCCAACTTTTCATCTTGTACCTGGTGGAAAACCCAACAGCATGAGATGAAAGCCAGATTTAAATGTGGCTTTGGTGAGCAGAGAAGAGGATTATGGATTTCATAAGTATAGGCCTTGTTTTTTTTGCCCTTTGATAGGTCATTAAGGAGGGAAAACTCAAAAGTGATTTATGGCCAATGCATTATTTCCCTAAGTTGGTTAATGAAACTGTTTAAGTTTAGATGTTTGGCAAGAACATAGATTTTTATCCAAATTTCTTTATTCTGTCTCAAGTGTACAAATGTACATGTACTTAGTATTTTCTAATTCAGTTATTAGAAATGAAATATTTTTATTCCATTCTTATTTTAATTTTAGGTCCATATTAAAGCGGTCAGACCCCATGTTCTTTAATGTGGCATAGAAAGGGCTTAAGGTAATTCTAACCCTAAACTGTGGATCCAGAATGTTGCTTGAAGGCATATTATCTTTGAAAACACAAGTGTTCTATTGAGTTCAATGGAATCTTTTCTAATTCTCAGTAACATAATCCCTTTGGATGTTTATTCGCAGTTCAAACTGTTGGAATCAACATTGTCAACTTTTACCCTGACAACTTGCTTACTTTCCACTAAACAAACTTACCCTAGAGAAGAGCCTCTTTCCTGCTCTTACTTCTCCCAAGCTGCTTCAAAGAGTCCTCAGGCATTTTCCACATTTTTCACCCAAATGCGTGTACAGAGGTGGTACCTTGCTATAGACAGAGCATTTGGTGTGCCCCGGTTTGTTTACATGAAAGTTCACAAGGTTTTGGTTCCAGGTGTTGGGAAGAGATGGAGTCATTTCAATTTAGCACCAATGATAAAACTCTTTTAATGTCCTTGAACCGAGTCTTTGATTTTACACAGTGTGGTTTCCTAATTGTTATGAAGTTTAATCCTTGATTTCTTGTATAAATTTTGAGAACATGGTCTCCAGACAGCTAAACATAATATTTAAACATAACTAAACTAACTTTTGTAAATATTTCCCTTTTCAGTGATGAATGTATATTGGTAAGGAGGGTGAGGTTGAAGGGGCAGAGACCTCTCAAATGAAGTGACTTTCTTTACCAACATGTTCAGAACACCTACTCTAGGATTTCTGTTTGGTGATGTTCCACTTATTTTGTATAATTCTGGCATAATATTTGAAATGTCTGCAATGAAAGTATTTATGTGGAACAGGATGAGGAAACTGGGCCTCCAAAAATCTCAGAAAGAGCTCATTTTCTGCACACTTCTGCCCTCCTCTCAACCCTTCTCAATTATTTACATTAATAATTATTTAATTATTTATTTCATGTATATGGGTAGCAGGGTATCATAATTGTTTCCTGGCCAGTTGTGGTATATTCTTTATTTTAAAATTGGATAACTAAGATCATAGTATGGGAAAAAGTTAATAAAGTCAGCATAGTAGAAAATTGATAAAGTGAAATGTCAGAGAGTTAAAAGCATATTAAAAATGATGGTTGTTGCCTTCCACCTCACTAGCAAGCCCTCATTCTTAGATATTCCAACTTTGGCTGATGTTACTATCAGCGTTGAGGTGAGAGGCATGCCTTCATACTCTGCGTTTCAGCTCATGATCTCTCTTAAACAGCTACTCCTCAGATGCTGGCAAATGATATTCTAGGTCTTCTGACCAATCAATAAAAGGAAACAACTCTGCAGTCCTTAGTGACAGCCCAGTTAACAGAAACTAATAACAATTCTTTAATGTGTATATCTTATTTATTCCTCCTTATATCATAGTTTTGGAAAAGTGGATTGTATTTTTGCATGGTATTAAACATGTCTTAATGTTTTCATGCAAATGATTTACATAGCATTGGAAATAATGTTAGCCTCACATAATCTAGAGGGTTTTTGAAATAAACTCTAAGGTTTTGGGAAGGTGATGGAGTAAGACCAATAGAACATCAGTGATAGAACTATTTTAACTGGTGACAAGTAACATGCTGCACTTTTCACACTGACTCACAGTGCATGGATGTATGCTTCTGTAGCTTCCAGTTGTCCCAGAGCTTTTAAGGAAGAACAGGGATTGTTCTTCCATTTCTTTGTGTTCTCATGATTCTTAATGTAATAATGTTCTATATATTTGTTGGAAATGTTCTGCTGTGTATATGATGAATGAATTCCCTTGAGATAATTTTGACAGCTAATTAATAACTTTTATAGGTTCAGATTCAATTATTCATTTCCCCTCACCTTGCCCCACTCCCATACTTTTTGAGGTGTAAATTCACCTTTTGTGGTAGATTCCTATAAACAAATGAAAAAGTCAGCCTTAAGGGGCAATGTATTTTCTAGGATTTTGTTTAGAACGTAAGCTTCTGGAGGGCAAGCAATGTTATAATTGTACAGCATTCTGCATAAATGAGGTCAAATTTAAACAAAATTTATTTGTGCTGTGAAGTCATAGTCAACCCTCTATAACCAGGCAGCCTGAACGGAAACCATTATAAATGGATGGCATTAGCTAAGATGCTTTCCAATGAGGACTCTTCTCATGTTAATTGCTGCCACTTTTTGTTTTGTACCTCCTCTTTCAGTCTTAGATTCCAAAGTGGATTGGGATACCTATGGTCAGCTTTACTGTGTTACTGTGGCAAATGAATTGAGCAAAAGAAGCTCATACTTCCCTGTTGTGGCCTATTCTTCTAACTTTAGTTGAACAAAGGGCTCAAATCAATGGAATGAGAACTGTTCTTTTATTTATTT
>NW_028047557.1:0-422 GCF_054177405.1 Leptonychotes weddellii
ACCCCACCTTCTGTCCTCATAGCTCCCCCTCCGCAGCAATGGGACCTGCTTGTGTCCTGCAGCTTTGCTCTGTCCTTTCCTACCTCTGCCATCTCCTCTTCCTTCACCAGCTCTGGCCCGGGCCCTTGCAAACCCAGCAGCCAGTGCATCTGCCCTCCTGCCTCCCCCAAGGCCGGTGTCTGTCCTTTGCTAGGGCTCTCCTTGCCACACCCTATGAAGGTGACATTTACCCTCCACCCCCAGGTACCAATCCAGACCAGACACCAGACTGTGAGCTCCTGAGGGCAAGGCTGGTGGCAGCTCCATTCTTGTCCCTCTGTGGCCAGCATGGGGCCCAGCGTGCCCTGGCCCTGAGTAATGGCTGAGGAAGGAAGGCCAGACCCACTGGACGAGGGCAGAGATCCTTGTTGGTGTCCAAGGCT
>NW_028047558.1:0-422 GCF_054177405.1 Leptonychotes weddellii
AGGGACGCCTGGGTGGCTCAGGTGGTTAAGCGGCTGCCTTCGGCTCAGGTCATGATCCCAGGGTCCTGGGATCGAGTCCCACATCGGGCTCCTTGCTCAGCAGGGAGCCTGCTTCTCCCTCTGCCTGCCTCTCCCCCTGCTTGTGTTCTGTCTCTCTCTCTGACAAATAAATAAATAAAAAATCTTTAAAAAAAAAAAAGGTTGAGTCAAGTCCTTTGCCCATTTTTTTTTAAAGATTTTATTTTTAAGTAATCTCTACACCCAACATGGGGCTTGAACTCACAACCCTGAGAACAAGAGTCACACGCTCTACCGACTGAGCCAGCCAGGCACCCCTATTTGCCCATTTTTAAATCAGGTTGCCTATTTCATTGTTATTGTTGACTCTTAGGTGTTCTTTATATTTTTTGGATATTAACCCT
>NW_028047559.1:0-422 GCF_054177405.1 Leptonychotes weddellii
ATCGTTGTTGTCTGAGATGTCCAATACCATAGCCACCAACCTCATGTGGCTATTTAAATTTAAGTTAACTAAAATTAAATAAAAATTGGGGCGCCTGGGTGGCTCAGTGGTTAAGTCTCTTCCTTCTGCTCAGGTCATGATCCCAGGATCCTGGGATCCAGCCCTGCATCGGGCTCCCTGCTCAGCGGGAAGCCTGCTTCTCCCTCTCCCACTCCCCCTGCTCGTGTTCCCTCTCTTGCTGTGTCTCTCTCTGTCAAATAAATAAATAAAATCTTTAAAAAAAATTAAAAATTAAGGATCATCTCTCAGTCACGCTGGCCACTTTTCTAATGCTCGGTAGCCACGTGTGGTTACTGGCTACCATTTTGGGCAGTGCAGATAAGAGAACATTTTGATCATCCCAGAAAGTTCTATTGGATAGA
>NW_028047560.1:0-422 GCF_054177405.1 Leptonychotes weddellii
CAGGTAAATAAGACCATGATTTGTAAAGTGCATGTTCGAATTTTTGTTTTTGTAAATGGTTAGATACATTTCCTGGGTAACTTAGAAAACTCATAAGGTGAGGGACAGTTAAACTGGTTCTCATGAATACCCAAAGGTCATGTACATAATCTAAGTAGATTAATACTATCCTAAGCTTTTTTTTTCTCATTTAATACTGTTTCTTAACTCAGAAGCGCAAATACAAATGTATTGCACACTTTCTCCTTTTTAAACTTTAAAGACAAGTCAAAAAGCCATTTTTAGAACTAGAGAACTTAAGAGGCTAAGAAATGGGGTTTGTATATATGTATATATGGGACATTTTATCTTCTGGCCAGAAGTCAGAACTTTATAAAAATTTTAGGTCTGTTCACTAATGTGAAATAAGCTCTGTGTCCAGG
>NW_028047561.1:0-422 GCF_054177405.1 Leptonychotes weddellii
AAGAATCTGAGTATAAATTACTAATAAGTCCTGTCAATCATTCCTATTACCCTCAGGATAAAGTCCAATTTCCTTATATGTTTCACCAGCCCCTTGGTGATCTACTTCCTGATCTCTCTCCATTTATCTTCCAATGATTTATGGTCTAAATATACAGTAAGTTCCTAAAAAACACCCTATTTCTCTTGCCTTTGGGTATGTAAGAATTTTCACTCATTTACACTACCATCTCTACCTAGTTAACACACATTGATTCTCTACCTATCAAGATAAATAACACCTTTTTTTTTTTCTTCTCTAAGAATTTTATTTTATTTTATTTATTTGTTTTTATTCTTATGTTAATCCCCATACATTACATCATTAGTTTTAGATGAAGTGTTCCATGATTCATTGTTTGTGCATAACACCCAGTGCTCCAT
>NW_028047562.1:0-422 GCF_054177405.1 Leptonychotes weddellii
ATCGTTGTTGTCTGAGATGTCCAATACCATAGCCACCAACCTCATGTGGCTATTTAAATTTAAGTTAACTAAAATTAAATAAAAATTGGGGCGCCTGGGTGGCTCAGTGGTTAAGTCTCTTCCTTCTGCTCAGGTCATGATCCCAGGATCCTGGGATCCAGCCCTGCATCGGGCTCCCTGCTCAGCGGGAAGCCTGCTTTTCCCTCTCCCACTCCCCCTGCTTGTGTTCCCTCTCTTGCTGTGTCTCTCTCTGTCAAATAAATAAATAAAATCTTTAAAAAAAATTAAAAATTAAGGATCATCTCTCAGTCACGCTGGCCACTTTTCTAATGCTCGGTAGCCACGTGTGGTTACTGGCTACCATTTTGGGCAGTGCAGATAAGAGAACATTTTGATCATCCCAGAAAGTTCTATTGGATAGA
>NW_028047563.1:0-422 GCF_054177405.1 Leptonychotes weddellii
CGCTTCCCCAGGACTGACGGCTGATGTCACAAGGATGGTCTTTCAGGTCGGGGTCCGTTGTTATCAGCGGCTCCGGAAAAATGGTGATTTTACGATAAGATTCCAGAAGACACTATAAGCCCAAGAATAGGAAGTGCAGTGTCTCGGGGGGTGCAGCCCGGGAGGGGGGCTTGCGGGGACCCAGGCTTCTCCCTCTCCTCCCATCTCTCTGGGGCTTTGCTTCTCCCGAGGGGCCAGCTGGGCTTCCTTGAAGCTCTTCTTATTACCTGCCATCGGATTGAGTCACTGGCAGGGATGGCCTCCTTCCTCTGTCTCAGTGACAAGTTCTGCAGAGGGACATGCCGCTGGGCTCAGCTTGGAAGGGGGACCCCTCGGGATTCCATGTCCCATGCCAGGACCACAGACGGGATCCCTCATGCTCC
>NW_028047564.1:0-422 GCF_054177405.1 Leptonychotes weddellii
TGATTTAAATGGTATATATGTAAGCCATTTTAGTTTGCATTGGATTGAAACTTGGCATGTTTCTTAGTCCAGATGTAATTTATTTAAATTCCTTTAGATGTTTTTCAATTTAGAAATATGCATAGACATAAAATGTTGCATATCTCGAATATTTTTCCTGCATATTTGTGAATTAAAATTAGCCAAATTATTATTTTTTTCTAATGGTTTTTATTGTTATGTTAATCACCATACATTACATCATTAGTTTTTTGATGTAGAGTTCCATGATTCATTGTTTGTGCATAACACCCAGTGCTCCATGCAGAATGTGCCCTCCTCAATACCCACCACCAGGCTAACCCATCCTCCCACCCCCCTCCCCTGTAGAACTCTCAGTTTGTTTTTCAGAGTCCATCGTCTCTCATGGTTCGTCTCCCCCT
>NW_028047565.1:0-422 GCF_054177405.1 Leptonychotes weddellii
TTTTTGTGAGATTCAATGAGATAGTCTATGTATTTAAAATAATGCTTGGACTTATTATCCATCTGCTCCAATTAAGTTTATGCCCATCTGTCTCAGGAGGTGGCAAAATTAACCCCTTCCAAACAGTTTCTGGACAATGCACACATGATTCACTTCTTTTTAAGATTTATTTATTTATTTTAGAGAAAGAGAGAGAGAGAGTGTGAATGGGGGGAAGGGCAGAGAAGAGAATCTCAAGCACACTCCCAGTGGGGCTTGATCTTACAACCTATGAGATCATGACCTAAGCTGAAATCACACTAGTTTGAGGCTTAACTAACTGAGCCACCCAGGTGCCCCAACACACACAATTCATGTTAAGTGCAACTCCAAACCTGTATTCTTGTTTCCACTGTCATTCTTCCTTCACTTACCTTCAAGTT
>NW_028047566.1:0-422 GCF_054177405.1 Leptonychotes weddellii
GCGTGCTGTCTGCAACAGGTGAGGATACTAACAAATTTGTTCTGGTGGAAGGAGAGGCGCTTGGGCCTTCTGGATGGACTTGCAAAGGCAGGACTCAACAAAAATGCTTTTCGGCGGCCCTGGGATCCCGCGCTTGTCCTGGTAAAGAGAATCTAGCCAGCAGGACTGATTTTGAATGTGCACAGCTCAGTCGATGACTGAACACCTACCAGTCCTGTAAATCACCAACCAGGACGTCTGTTCTTGTCGGCCACATGCATGGTGTGGGGCTGGGCTGCCCCTGAACGCCATCCAGATCTAAGTTGGCAAGTCCATGGCATATATGTAACCACTTGCCTCTTCTACACCTGTAATGGGTTAGTGGCCCTCCTTTTCTACACCTGTAATGGGTTAGTGTCCCCCCTTTTCTACACCTGTAATGG
>NW_028047567.1:0-9231 GCF_054177405.1 Leptonychotes weddellii
GTCCTGAGACCACACTGTCCCACGAGGGTTCCACCCCCCGCTTAGCCACTGGAGTGACGTCCCTCAGTGGAGCAGACTTCTAAAAGTTCTGATTTTGTGCTCCGCGGCTCTATCACTTGCCAGAAGCGGCCAACGGAGACCCCCTCCCCTGCCATCTGTCCTCCCGAATATCGCCTTGGATTCACTTCTCCGCATGTCCTATCTTCCAGAAAGTGGTCGCTTTTCTGTTCAGAGAGTTGTTGCTATTCTTTTCTTCGATCTCCTATTGAGTTCGTAGGTGTTCAGAATGGTTTGATCACTATCTAGCTGAATTCCTGAGACCAGATGAAATCCAGGTCTCCTACTCTTCTGCCATCTTGCTCCGCGGAACTCTACTTTTTAAGAAGTATATGTCAGTGCCCTGAAAGGAGTGTTAATTGCCTTAGCCAATCATTGTGAGATACAGATATATAGATATATAGCTATATAGATAGATATGAATTTATATTTATATTTATTTATGTGTGTGTGTGTTAGTCACTATGATAAGTGTCCATTTCACAGACAACAAAACTGAGGAACAGAGAAGAATACTTGTGCAGGGCCACAAGGCTAATAAATGACAGAGCCAGGAATTTAACGCAAATCTGTATGACTCCACAGCCCATGTCTTAACGGTGACCAGTTTTTGTTGCACAGTAGAATAGGTTAAAAGTCAGCATACTCTAAGTGTCTTTCTGGAAGAACAAGAGCCAAGACATGATGCTTCCTGTGTTTCTAATTGCACGCTCAGACCGTGGAACAGAGCCATCTCGTTGCAAAGATCCATCGCCTTAAGAAAATGAAATTGGATGGCACCTGCCTCTCGCTCAGTCACACAAATCGGGGCCCAACTGTTTCACCTTGATTTTTTTTTCCTCAACCAGATGGAAAATTGGGCAATTCCTCAATTAAATGTCACCAACCTTCTTGCGTCCGCAGCAGCAAATGCCTCATTTCTCAGGGGTTTGGCAAAATTTCACTTCTCCAGGATCTCATTTTCCTGGCTCAGGACTAGAAAAGCAGGGGCAAAGACACAACTTTCAGCCCTGCTGTTTCTTGCTTCTTATGACAGTGTCTTAGCAGAGAAAGAGCAGTGTCACTCCTTGGTAAAAGCTCCTTTCTTATGACCTGGTGCATGAGTGTGGAGACCTTCAGTTCTCATTCAGTATTTCAGCCCTTCTGGCAGGGACTGGAAGGAAGAGATTTCTTCTTTGTATTGTAAATTAACAAACCAGCCCTACCCTTTTTAGAGCCAGTTAGAAAACAGGGTAAAATCCAAGACTCTTTAGAAAGGGATCATTACCATGTTTAGAAACCAAGGATTGGCATCCGTTTCAATAAATATTAACTGTACCCTAGCAGTTTTGTACTACAGCTTTGGAGCAAGAGAAAGGCAAATCCCAGATCTGTCAGCTAATCAACAAACACTCAGTGTCTACCAAGTGGAAAACACTGTGGAGAACACTGAGGATTTTTCAAGAGGATGGTACCCCACAGGGCCCTACAGTCTAACTGGAGAGGAGTTAAACATATTGCAATAACCTGGGACTCAGTGTTTTTATGTGCTCAAGGAAACACTAAGTACTTTGCATTTTCAAACAAGGGGGATATTTTCTCTGGCCTGGAGAAATCAGGTAAGACATCTTGGAGAAATCGGAATTGGGTGTTTGAGAAGAGGGAAGATTCAGATATTTGGTGAGGAAGAAAGAAGAGAACGTTTCATGTAAGAAGGAGTATTGTGTCCCAGCCAAGAGGTGTGAGTACATTAGATGCTCAATAAAGGTTGTTGAATGGATTTAAATTAAATTTTTTTTTTTTTAAAGATTTTATTTATTTATTTGACACACAGAGAGAAAGCACAAGTAGGCAGAGAGGTAGGCAGAGAGAGAGGCAGAAGCAGGCTCTCCAATGAGCAGGAACCCGATGCGGGACTCGATCCCGGGACTCCAGGATCATGACCTGAGCCGAAGGCAGTCGCTTAATCAACTGAGCCACCCAGGCGCCCTAAATTAAAATTTTATATTTTAGTTATGATCCTCTCCTGCCATGTCTTATGGTTTCCTAAGTACTTTCATGTGAGATCAGAAGATGATATGACATGCTTTTTATTATTTAGAGAAATATGTTCATAGAGAGTGGATTAGCAAGTTTTATTTGAATTCACCCAGCCAGTTTTATTTGAATTAGGTTGAATTATGAGTTGGCTCAACTATAAATGAATGGAAGCTTGGGACCCAATAGACAAATAGTACTTTTTGCTTTTCCTTTTTTATGAGGTGGAGTATCTGTTAGCAGCTCCCCTTACTGACAGCTATTGGATCATAATTATGGCTGGTTCACTGGGAGAAAGATGGGACCCCGGAAATGGCTCAATGGAAGGCATTAAGAAAATCAGAAGCATTCCATAAATGGAGGGTTGGTTTTTTTTTTTCCAAAAGAAGGACTTATCAATTTTTTTTACATAATATTTATTTTTATGGAAGCAATACAGAATGGATTACAGAATACATTGCAATGCAATACAAAGCAATACAGTGTGGATTACAGAAAATTTGTGAAAACAGATAAGCAAAATAAAAATTTATCACATCCTGGGCGCCTGGTTGGCTCAGTTGGTTAAGCATCTGCCTTTGGCTCAGGTCATGATCTCAGGGTCCTGGAATGGAGCCAAGCCCTGCATCTGGCTCCCTGCTCAGAGGGGAGTCTGCTTCTTCCTCTTCCTGTGCCCCTCCCCTGCTCATTCTCTCTCTCTCTCTCAAAAAAAAAAAAAAAAAAATCCCTACCACTGAAAGATCCAAACTGTAACACTAGTGTATATCCACATGCACACACACATTTTTAAAAATTTTCACAGCATGAAATAATACTATACATAATGTTTGATAATCTTGTATTTTCAGTTCATAATCTTCACTTTCCATGTAAATTTTCATCTTATCTAGTACCCGGATGTCATTCTTTTTTTTTTTTTAATAAAGATATTTATTTATTTATTTGACAGAGAGAAACAGCATGAGAGGGGAGAGGGTTAGAGGGAGAAGCAGGCTCCCTGCTGAGCTGGGAGCCTGATGTGGGACTCGATCCCAGGACTCTGGGATCATGATCTGAGCTGAAGGCAGTCGCTTAAACAACTGAGCCACCCAGGCGCCCCGGATGTCGTTCTAATTTCCCCAATTGACTCAAAAATGTCCCTTAAGTCTGGTTTTCCTAAATCAGGATCCAGTTCAGGACCACACACGCATCTGGTTGTCTCAGTCCTGTCTTGTTCAGTTCAGGCTGGCATGACAGGACGCCATAGGATGGGTGTCCTAAACAACAGGTGTTTATTTTCTTACAGTTCTGGAGGCTAGAAGTCCCAGGTCAAGATTGGGCAGGGTCAGTTTCTGGTGGTGGCTCTCTTCCTGGTTCGCAGATGGCCACTTTCTTGGTGTGTACTCACCTGGCCTTTCCATATGTTCATGCAGGGAGAGTGCACTAGCTCATTGGTGTCTCTTATAAGGACACTAACACCACCCATATGACATCATTTAACCTTAATTACTTCCTTAGAAGTCCCATCTCCAAATACAGCCACACTGGGGTTGGAGCTTCAATACAATTCTGGGGGGACCCCAACACTGAGTATGTAATAGATCCTTAAGACTATTTAGTCCAGCATAGCCCCCTCCCACTTTTATTTAGGACCTGATTTGTTGAAACTTCTTAATCTTTAAAAATCATAAAATTATGCTTTGATCCCTATAAATTGCTTATAAGGTCCTTGCAGTCAATATAAGAGCTCAATATAGAACAGTAATCTTGGTACTAACAATTGAAAATCAGAATTTTGCTCCTATCCAGCTATTGACTCTGTGGCCTTAGGAACATCATTTCGCTTTCTTGGGCTTCATTTTCTGTATTGGACCAGGGTTTTTGGATCAGACTGTCTAAAGAAGGGGCATGAGATATGTTTATATTAAATTTCTCATGTGACTCTGATCCCTAGGCAATTTTGGGAAATAGTAGATAGTATTTTATGACTTGTTTTTAGACCTGTGCTTCTGCTCCACGCTATATATAAAAGCATAAACTATATAACTCTCCTTATCATAAACCATATTAGTTTTTTACGGCTTCTGCAATAATGCGCCACAAATTTGGTGGCTTAAAACAATAACAACAGTTCTGGAGGGCAGAAGTCCTAAAATCATGTCTCAGCAGGGCCACCTTCCTTCTGGAGGCTCTAGGGGAAAATCCATTTTCTTGACTTTTCTAGGTTCTAGAGGCCACTTTCATTCCTTGGCTTATGTCCCCATCCTCCACCTTCAAAACCAGCAGGGTAACATTTTCCAATCTCTGTGTATTCGACCTTCTTGCCTCTCTCTTATAAAAACTTTTTTGATTATCTTGGTCTGAACTAGGTAGTTAGTACTGGAGCTTGGGTCCCCATCAAGAGCAAAGGACTACAGCAAAATGCAGTGCCACTACCTGACACCAATATGATCTGGTCACTGTCCTGGGCAGAGGGGAGCGCCTACCACTGGGCAGTGACATGGTGGGGAAGGCTGGGTGAGACTCAGGATGCTAGGGGACAGGCAATAGGAGGCTAAGAACCTGTCCTGGGAGGCAGGGAAGTGGTGGGAGGCAGGACCACATGTGAGCCAAACTCTAAACCCTTGGCACACTCCATTGTTCCATTGCACTTCACTTTAAAACACAGATTAGAAGATCCAATTAAAACATTCAAGACAGCACCCACAGAACATTAAAATCCAAGTGCAGGACCTTTCAGAATTTGGGGCTCTGTATGACAGCACTGGGCACACACCCATGAAGCTGGCCCAGACTCCCAGGTTTTTGACGTAAGCATCCTGGTAAATATTGGAGCCACGTTCTGAGATGAGGGAAGACTGAAAAGCCAACCATTTTGCAAGTGCAGACCAGTTCTTCAGTTTCACATGCTAAGTTGCAGATGCCTTTGATGTATTTGGGGGAAGATGTCAAGGAAAGAATTGTAAATATAAGTCTAGAGGTTATAGAAGGTCTCAAGGCTTTGAAATGTTCAGGGTCCTAATCCGATAATTTCACTAACTCTTTTTCACAAAAGTAAAGAACAACTCCAAACATCTAGATGTTTGGATTCTAGGTAAACACAAATTTTCTGTACAGTTGAACAATGTGGGGGTTAGGGGCACCGATCCCTGTGCTCTTGAAAATCCACATATAACTTTTGAGTCCCCACAACTTAACTACTAATAGCCCAGAGTTGACAAGAAGCCTTACCAATAACATAAACAGCTGCTTAACAAGTACTTTGTATGTTATATGTATTATATACTGTGTTCTTACAATAATGCAACGTAGAGGAAAGAAAATGTTTTTAAGAAAATCATAAAGAAGAGAAAGTACATTTATAGTGTTGTACTGTATTTATTGAAAAAAAATCCACGTATGTGTGGACCTACATAGTTGAAACTGTGTTGTTCAAGGATCAACTGTATTTGAATATCTCAAATACTTTTGGCAAAAGTTCGTATTTATTTGACCACACATAAATACATTTTCAAAGGTCTTTCTTTTTAATATAATTATCTATATTCATTTTTCCATTTTTATTCTAGACAATCAATTTTCTGATTTCTAAATAGTATTTTTGTTTCTCAAGTAAATATTAACTTGAATTATTCTGATTTTCAGTATATGGAAATTTCAGCTTATAGAATTACATTTTGAATACACATAGAGGGACACTGGACTTTTCTTTTTTCTTAAAATAGAATAAAAATGTGCAGCTGGACCAGATCCTCTTGCCTCAAATATAATTTAAACTAGAACACACTAGCCAAGATGCCTATTTTTCTTTTTATTTTTTTCCTCACACACTCAGTACATTTCAGAATGAAGCTATTTTGACTACTCTCCCCTTCTGTTGTATGTGAGTCAAGAAGAATTTAAAATAAGAGTTATGTGCTCAAAGGAGTTATGACATGTTTGCCTTCGGTGACGTGTGAGAAAAACCCTTCTCCAGTGCTTTGTCTGTAGCAGTGCCAGCTTCCATTTATCTGTTTCCACCCCCCTCACAGAAGGATTCAGCCCCTAGGCTATTTCTTTTCTTTTTTTTTTCTTAAAGAACAAAATAAGGTAGTGTCTGATGGATACTAGACAGATGGGGTAGACCAGACCTCCGATAGATGGGATATGGAGATGGCTCCTCGTTGCAGTGTGACTGTGTCTTTGGTATTTGTGTAGGGCACCTCTACATTGGGTCTCTTCCAAATGATGTCAGAGAAAACTAGAAATGTGTTTATTGAAGGCCCTGGATTATTATTGTCTCTGCTTCCAGTTAATGCTTCAGGCAGCCCATTGAGAGCAGGGACATAATTAGAAACGATTTTAAAGATGAATTTCTTCCTGTAGATGAATATGGATTTGAAGATTGTTAGCTATGTTCAACCAGTCCTAGTGGCCTAGTTTTAAACAACTACCTATCTCTTGTGCCTCTACTGTTTTCAGATGGTAAAGAGAGGATGTTGCAGGGGACAATTTTTAGACTATGTATTTTATAGTGAACTTAGTCCTCTAACAAACTTAATTTATCTAAAAATTAGATTTGAACAAACACACTGGCTTGTAAATAAGAGACAGTCAATAAATACTTGTAGTACTTAAATTAGGCATGAATCTTTTCTAGACTCAGACCCATACATGCTAGTTCAATAGCCAGGAGGGAGTGTGAAAAACTAATTCAGCATGCAGGTAATAAAACTCACCATGAGTAAAGCATGATATTAGGTGCTTAGTGGAATTTAAAAAAAAAAAAAAGAATAAATAGGTAGAATAACAGCTCTGACTTCTAAAGAATACTAAAGAACACTAAAGCATACCAAATTCCTTAGAATTATATTCGTTTTTAAAGCTGGAAGGAAATTTATAAAATCACCTAGTCTAACACTTCACTTCTAGAAATGACAGTATGGATTAGATTCATCCATCAGAATTAGTGATAAAATTGAGGTCAGGTGCTGTTTTTCATCCACGATTCAATTATATCAATTGAGCTTTCTTTGAAAGTAGCTTTGAAAGTACTCTTGTTGCTGTATCCATGGAATGTGATGACTGATACCTACTTAGTGTAAGAGGTTGTTCAAAGCAGTTTCATCAAACAAAGGTGGAAACTAGCTCATAACCAAGTAGGTCTGAAACAGTGCAAGTGGCTTATTTACATGGATAGTCATTAAAACGATTGAGACTGTGATCCATAGAAAACAGGTTGGATGTCTAGTAATAAGGGAATGATTGAAAGAACTATCTTATAGCCATCAAAAATGAAACTGTAGAATATTTAATGATGTAGAAAAATGTTCATGATGTAGTATTATCTAAAAATATACACTACATTATAATAGCATCCCATTAGTATATGGACTGCCTATCATTTGATACAGCAATCACTTCTTCAAACCTATCCTAAGATAAATTTGCCGAACAGTTAAAAGATGCAAACGAAAAGCTATGTATTGCAACAGTATTTGTAACAGCAAAAGACAGGAAGCAACCTCAAAGTCCATCATTAGGGACATCATTAGGGACAAATGAGGAATTATGTTGATGTCACTAAGATCCAGGGTATTTGGTATATGAGAAATGAAAAACGGCTATAAGACAGATGGGTTTAAATAAAATCACGATCATTCTGAATGGGATTTGTAAGTATTTTGAATTTATGATGACTTTCTCTGGAAACAAAACATATTTAGTAGGTCTGTCCTCTGAGAAGAGCTAGAAAAAAATGACTGTCATTAAGTTAAGTCAGCTTCTTGGAGATGCGAGAGATCCAGGTCTGAGGCAAAAAAATGTGTGAACTGAATGTGTAACATCTTGTCATACCAGAAAGCAGGCCCACTCTCAAAGGCTCCTGAGAATATGTCAGAAAGCAGGGAGCACCCCGCTTAAAGAGGTTCTTGCTAGCCAAAGATGGAAGGATTTCAGCTTCAGTAAAGATAATGGTTGGGATGATTGGAAAATATCAAATATGTTTAAATCCATGCATTCCTAAGAATGCTAAAAAAAAAAATCCCAAAAGCTTATTGGTTACCTTTTGAATGTGATTGAGAACCAACTCATTATTCTGAAAACTAATAAAGGGTAAGAAGCAAGGAGTCGTCTTTCTTGTAAAGATGATGCCTCAGAGGAATCCAATAGCTGATAAGGAGAAGATGCTCTTGGAAATGGTAAAGCTGTACAAGAGGAAGGAAGAGAAAGGGAGAATATCACCATTTTATGATGCCTAATGAAATAACAGATCTATAGAATGATCATTAGGGTTACTAACATTATAAAAAGGGGCGACCAAACTATATGTGCCTCTCGATAGAAGACACCACCATCAATGATGTAGTTCTTCCCCCAAAATTGAACCGATTCTAATCAGTCCTTTAGATAAATTCCTCACTTATATAATTTTTTAAGATTTTATTTATTTATTTGAGAGAGAGAAAGCAAGAGAGATCACAGAGGCAGCTCGAGAAGCAGACTCACTGCTGACTGAGCCAAGAGCCCAATGCGTGCCTCCATCCCAGGACCCTGAGATCATGACCTGAGCCAAAGGCAGCTGCTTAACTGACTGAGCCACCAGCCTCCCCTCCTCACTTATATTAAATTAAATACAGGATACAGAGGGATGAGTTAAAGAATACCATGAAGATAACACTAGTAATAGCTGCACTATGCTAAACTTGAGGAGACCTACAAGCTAGTTTTTCTAGAAAGATTTATGAAATGGGGGCATCTGGGTGGCTCAGTTGGTTGAGCATCTGACTCTTGATTTCGGCTCAGGTCATGATCTCAGGATTGTGGGATGAGCCCCGTTTTGGGCTCTGCGCTGGTCATGGAGTCTGCTTGAGATTCCCCTTCTCCCTCTGCCCCTCCTCTCTGCTCATGCACATG
Organism: Leptonychotes weddellii; assembly: GCF_054177405.1. Lineage (NCBI taxonomy): Eukaryota > Metazoa > Chordata > Mammalia > Carnivora > Phocidae > Leptonychotes > Leptonychotes weddellii. The sequence goes on from NW_028047567.1 coordinate 8,947, forward strand.
CATGCACACACTCTCTCTCTAAAATAAATAAATAAAATCTTTTTTTTTAAGAAGAAAGATTTATGAAATAAAAAGGTGAAGTGAGAGTGGGAAACCATAGATTAAAAGAGATTTAGAAGCAATGAGCTTCAATCTTTAGTTAATGTGCATGTAAGTCACCTGAGGTCTTGTTAAAAATGCAGATTCTGATTCTATTGGTCTGGGTGGTGGGGTAGGGGGAGGTTGAAGTTCTGCATTTCTCACAAGCTTTCAGGTGATGCCTATGCTGCTCCCTACCCCCTCAAC
>NW_028047568.1:0-422 GCF_054177405.1 Leptonychotes weddellii
GGAGCAGAGGCCCCTCAGCTGGTAAGTGCAGCAGATCCAAGCTGTCTGACTACACAGCCTTAACTGAACTATCACGATAGGCCACCCTTCTTCCAAACAGCAGGTGCAGCAGGAAAGCTAAAAAATGTTGCAGTGTACGGTAAAAAACACCCCAAGGTCCCAAAGCACGGCAGAGGCAAACGGATGAAGAATAAAGAGACAAAAGGCGAAATGTCATTACTTTGCCTGCATGATTTGGACAGCCTAAAAGCTACACACCATCCTAGCACAGACTGTGGGAACAGCACAGAAGCAAATACAGTAGTGAGAAGACTGCAGCCCCGCTGACACCTGCCAGAAGCCTCATCCTCTGAGAAGTGAGCCTGTCAAACTTCTGAGCAATCTTGCTGACAATTTCAACCCTCAGTAGGAAGGAAACAATT
>NW_028047569.1:0-422 GCF_054177405.1 Leptonychotes weddellii
TTTTTTTTTTTTAAAGATTTTTATTTATTTATTTGACAGAGAGAGATAGCGAGAGCAGGAACACAAGCAGGGGGAGTGGGGGAGGGAGAAGCAGGCTTCCTGCCGAGCAGGGAGCCCGATGTGGGACTCGATCCCAGGACCCTGGGATCATGACCTGAGCCGAAGGCAGACGCTTAACGACTGAGCCACCCAGGCGCCCTCCCATTCCTCCTTTACACCTTTCGGATTTTTTCTTCCCAATTTTAAAAATTAACTTGATTTCCTTTCCTTATAGGAAAATATACACTCGAACTACATTAGTTATTGTTGGGGGATGGAGGAGGTTTTCGAGACGGTGGCCATGAAGTTGCATAGTCTCATCAGGAACATGGTGTCGCCCAAGTGCAGTCAGTTCTGCCTTGAGGTGACATATGGCTCCTAAA
>NW_028047570.1:0-422 GCF_054177405.1 Leptonychotes weddellii
GCATGTGCCAGACGAGCAGGGACTTGCTGTAACATTCTTTGGGAACAGAATTGATGGTAGGCACCATTTCTTCTTACTCCCCTTATATCTCACTGGCCCAGTTCTGGTGGGAGCAATTTCTCCCCAAGTAACCCCCCATAGTGAGCCCCATACACTAGAGTGCCTGCAATAGTCACAACCCGACCTCACTGCTAGCCACATTGGAAGCCTGCCCCACCCATCCGTGCATACAAGCCACAACAGGAGGGTACGCACAGTCCACCCAGGGGATACCCCTGGGGCACCTCAGTTGGATGAATCACAGGGATTTGTGCTACTGGGCCCCACAGGACACCTACATAAAGCTACTCCTCCAAGACTGGGTAATATAACTGATCTACCTAACACATAGAAACAAAGACAAAATGAAGCTACAGAGGAAT
>NW_028047571.1:0-422 GCF_054177405.1 Leptonychotes weddellii
CTATTTCAAGTTAATACAAACTTAATTTCAATATTATATAAAAACTTTTCTCCAATATACCTCTGTTTGCACCTCCAGACTTTGTACTATTATATCCTCATACATTATAAGCCACCAGCATAGTTTTATAATTATGCTTTATGAATTGTCTTTTATTTTTTTTTAATTTTTTATTGTTATGTTAATCACCATACATTATGTCATTAGTTTTTTTTTTTAAGATTTTTTTTTTATTATTATTCTTATGTTAATCCCCATACATTACATCATTAGTTCTAGATGAAGTGTTCCATGATTCATTGTTTGTGCATAACACCCAGTGCTCCATGCAGAATGTGCCCTCCTCAATACCCACCACCAGGCTAACCCATCCTCCTACCCCGCATGAATTGTCTTTTAAATCACAGAGAAGAAAAGAGTTA
>NW_028047572.1:0-422 GCF_054177405.1 Leptonychotes weddellii
ACATAGATCAATGGAACAGAATAAAGAGCCCAGAAATGGACCCTCAACTCTATGGTCAACTAATCTTCGACAAAGCAGGAAAGAATGTCCAATGGAACAAAGACAGTCTCTTCAACAAATGGTGTTGGGAAAATTGGACAGCCACATGCAGAAGAATGACACTGGACCATTTTCTTATACCACACACAAAAATAGACTCCAAATGGTTGAAAGACCTCAATGTGAGACAGGAGTCCATCAAAATCCTAAAGGAGAACACAGGCAACAACCTCTTTGTGCTCTGGCATTTTTAACGTGAGAAAATGAAGACAAAGAAATAACAAGAGAGGAGCAGAAATTGTGAGGACCAAGCAAGATGTCCAGAGGGCAAACTGTTGATAGCAATAGAGCAGGCAGAGATGTCACTGCAACTGAGGCCAAAG
>NW_028047573.1:0-422 GCF_054177405.1 Leptonychotes weddellii
AAGATTTTATTTATTTATTTATTTATTTATTTATTTATTTATTTATTTATTTTTAAAGATTTTTATTGATTTATTTGACAGAGAGAAACACAGCGAGAGGGAACACAAGCAGGGGAGTAGAAGAGGAAGAAGCAGGCTTCCCGCAGAGCAGGCAGCCTGATGTGAGGCTCGATCCCAGGACCCTGGGATCATGACCTGAGCCGAAGGCAGATGCTTAACGACTGAGCCACCCAGGCACCCCAAGATTTTATTTATTTTAGAGAGAGTGTGAGAGGGCACAATTTGGGGGGGGAGGGGCAGAGGGAGAGGGAGAACCAGGGGCCTGATGTGGGCTTGACCCCAGGATCCTGGGATTGTGACCCAAACTGAAGGCAGATGCTTAACCAACTGAGCCACCCAGGAGCCCCGTTATTTATTTTTTT
>NW_028047574.1:0-422 GCF_054177405.1 Leptonychotes weddellii
CTTCTTTGGAAAAATGTCTGTTCGTGTCTTCTGCCCATTTCTTGATTGGGTCATTTGTTGTTTGGGTGTTGAGTTTGATAAGTTCTTTATAGATTTTGGATACTAGCCCTTTATCTGATATATCATTTGCAAGATCTTCTCCCATTCTGTCAGTTGTCTTTTGGTTTTGTTGATTGTTTCTTTTGCTGTGCAATAGTTTCTTTTGCTTTATCCTGATGAAGTTCCAATAGTTCATTTTTGCCCTTGCTTCCCTTGCCTTTGGCGATGTTTCTAGGAAGAAGTTGCTGTGGCTGAGGTCGAAGAGGTTGCTGCCTGTGTTCTCCTTTAGGATTTTGATGGACTCCTGTCTCACATTTAGGTCTTTCAACCATTTGGAGTCTATTTTTGTGTGTGGTGTAAGGAAATGGTCCAGTTTCATTCTT
>NW_028047575.1:0-422 GCF_054177405.1 Leptonychotes weddellii
TAATAAATTAGCATGGAATTTACATATAGGGATTTCTGTCTGGTGAGTGCATTGCCAGAGAGCACGCCTGGTTTTTGACTACAGCATCTGCCCACGTAGAAACTCTGGCCCCCAAAGGGGATTGGATGCCATCTGACTGTTGTAACCTTGGGGGGGGGGGAGATGTCCTAGAGCGTCCCCTGGGATCTACCACAGAGGGGAGGTTTTTCCTCTAATTTCAGGATTATACCAAGGTATGGCTGAGCTGAGGAGGTGGAAGGTGTTGGCTTCTGCATTCAAGAACCAGTGAATCTGATGTCCTCAGTTTTCAGGGTGCACAACCCATCCACTGTGAAGATGGGGCAGCAGATGGGGTGACTGGGGGCAGGGGCAGGGAGGCCTGGGTGTAAGGAGACCATTGTGCTTGTTATTCATCAAACTCA
>NW_028047576.1:0-422 GCF_054177405.1 Leptonychotes weddellii
AGAACTTGGCCTGTCAAGCTTCAGTTTATTTTTGTTAGATGGACGCTGTGGTGAACAGAGAGGTTGGATCAGCTTAGTGATTCCTAAAATGGCTGCAGGTAAGAGTCACCCAGGGAGGGCGCCTGGGTGGCTCAGTTGGTTAAGCGACTGCCTTTGGCTCAGGTCATGATCCTGGAGTCCCTGGATCGAGTCCCGCATCAGGCTCCCTGCTCGGCAGGGAGTCTGCTTCTCCCTCTGACCCTCCCCCCTCTCATGTGCTCTCTCTCTCAAATAAATAAATAAAATCTTTAAAAAAAAAAAAAAAAGAGTCACCCAGGGAGGGTGTTCAGAGGGGTACCCTGGCCCCCCCACCTCAGAGATTGTAGGTCTGTAGGGCTGGGGTAGGTCCTGGACATTGTTTAACATGCTTTCCAGATGATTCT
>NW_028047577.1:0-422 GCF_054177405.1 Leptonychotes weddellii
TGATGCATTAATTGAATTGTGACAAAAAATGTATTTCTATGAAGTTTTGCCTTCCTGTAGGATAGACATTTGTGAATTTTTAACACAAAAATAATTTAACATAGTACATTTAATATAGAATTTTATTTATTTATTTTTGAAAGATTTTATTTATTTATTTATTTATTTATTTATTTATTTATTTATTTGAGAGAGAGAGGGTGCAGGAGGAAGTATGAGGGAGAGAATCTTTTTTTTTTTTTTTTTTTTTTTACATACAATTTTTTTTTTTATTCTTATGATAATCCCCATACATTACATCATTAGTTCTAGATGAAGTGTTCCATGATTCATTGTTCGTGCACAACACCCAGTGCTCCATGCAGAACGTGCCCTCCTCAATACCCACCACCAGGCCAACCCATCCTCCCACACCCCTCCCC
>NW_028047578.1:0-9231 GCF_054177405.1 Leptonychotes weddellii
CATATATATATCACATTTTTTTATCCATTCATCTGAAGATGGACCCTGGGATCATGACCTGAGCTGAAGGCAGACGCATAACTGCCTGAGCCACCCAGGCACCCCATTAAATTCCTTTAGTTTTGTTTGTCCTGGATGATTTTTATCTCTCTTTCTATTTTCAATGACAGCCTAGCTGGATAGAGTATTCTTGGCTGCATAACCTCATTTAGTCTCTGAATATATCCTGCCAGTCCTTTCTGGCCTGCCAGGTCTCTGTGGATAGGTCTGTTGCCAATCTAATGTTTCTACCATTGTAGGTTACAGATCTGTTCTCCCGAGCTGCTTTCAGGATTTTCTCTTTGTCTCTGAGATTCATAAGTTTTACTATTAGATGTCAGGGTGTTGACCTATTTTTATTGATTTTGAGAGGGGTTCTCTGTGCTTCCTGGATTTTCATGCCTGTTTCCTTCCCCAAATTAGGGAAGTTTTCTGCTATAATTTGCTCCAATATACCTTCTGTCCCTCTCTCTCTTTCTTCTTCTTCTGGGATCCCAATTATTCTAATATTGTTACATTTTATGGTATAACTTATCTCTCGAATTCTGCCCTCGTGATCCGGTAGTTGCTTATCTCTCTTTTTCTCAACTTTATTTTCCATCATTTGGTCTTCTATATCACTAATTCTCTCTTCTGCCTCATTTATCCTAGCAGTTAGAGCCTCCATTTTTTATTGCACCTCATTAATAGCCTTTTTGATTTCGACTTGGTTAGATTTTAGTTCTTTTATTTCTCCAGAAAGGGTTTCTCTAATATCTTCCATGCTTTTTTCAAGCCCAGCTAGTATCTTTAAAATCGTCATTCTGAACTCTAGTTCCGACATCCTACTAATGTCCGTATTGAGTAGGTCCCTGGCAGTTGGTACTGCTTCTTGTTCTTTGTTTTGAGGTGATTCTTTCCGTCTTGTCATTTTGTCCAGACGAGAATAGATGAATGAGAGAACAAAATGCTAACAGGTAACAATGACCCCAGAAATATATACACTAAACAAATCAGAAGAGCCCTGAAACTGGGGGAAACAAAGGGAAAGAAAGAAAGAAGAAAAAAAAAAGATTTAAAAAATATGATCAAATATGATCAGTCTGATGCATAGATCAGTGCCACACACTAGAGTTGGGGCATATTTTGGTCATTTAGAAGAAATTGCCTCCCAAAATTTTAAAGAAAGAAAAACTTATATATGTACAAAAATAAGGGTAAATACAATGAAGGGATGGAATATGACTGTAAAGATGAAAGTTATAAAAGATTTTATAAAAGGAATTGATAAGATAAGAAGTTGGTTGAAAAAAAGAAAGAAGAGGATTTAAAAAAAAGAGGGGAGAGAGAATGTGATCAGGCAGGAGACTAGAACAAAGCCATACACTAGAGATTTAAGGTATATTTTGGTCTGTTAGAAGAAACTGTATCCCAAAATTTTAAAGAGAGAACTATATATATACCAAAAATAAGGTTAACTACTATGAAGGGATAGAATATGACTCTAAAAATGAAAAATAAAAAACATTTTTTAAAAAAGGGATTGATAAGATGTTGGTTGAAAAAGGGAAAAAGAAAAATCAAAAAGAAAAAGGAAATAAAAAAAATTAACTTTGAAGACTAAAGAATCCTGGGAAAAAAGCCATGAATTCTATGTGCTGTATTCCCCTAGTGCTGGAGTTCTGCCATTCTCATTGATTGGTAAGCTTGGTCTTGGCTGGCAGTTCTTGCTGATCTTCTGGGGGGAGGGGCCTGTTGCTGTGGTTCTCAAATGTCTTTGCTGGAGGCAGAATTGCCACGCCCTTGCTGGGCAGGGCTAAGTAGTCTGCTCAGGTTTGTTCTCAGTAGATTTTGTTCCCTGAAAGCTTTCTGTACAGCTTTGGAGGATGAGAGTGAAAATGGCGGCCTCCCAATCTCTGCCCCAGAGGAGCAGAGGACTCAGGGCCCCACTCCTCAGTGAGCCCCCAGAGAAAAGCAGTCAATCACTCCCGTTTCCCTGGTCTCTGGCCGCACTCTGTGCTCACCTGGCCTGTGACCAAGCGTTTCTATCTCTGGCACACGATTTCTAAAATTTCCGATTTTGTCCTCTACTGCTCTGTCACTTGCCAGTAGCGGCTGATGGAGACCCCCTCCCCCACCGTCTATCTTCCTGAATATCACCTCGGATTCACTTCTCCACACGTCCTACCTTCCAGAAAATGGTCGCTTTTCTGTTCAGAGAGTTGTTGCTATTCTTTTCTTCAATCTCCTGTTGAGTTAGTAGGTGTTCAGAATGGTTTTATCCCTACCTAGCTGAATTCTTGGGACCAGACGAAATTTAGGTCTCCTACTCCTCCACCATCTTGCTCCACCCCACTCTGTGTTGGTTTCTATGCATAAAATGAAACTACCACCTCTCTCAGTCCTGAAGTAACAACCTCATAAAAAGATAAAACTTCTCATTCAACCCTACACTAGCTCTTGGTTGTCTCTCAGCCCTTTGTGATTGTCTAAGCAGGTTGTAAAAACTTTAATGGTTCCCAATATTTGAGTGTGTGTCAATACCTGTGAGTGTTCCAAAGTGAGCATGTCAGCAGGTATATCCAGGCTGATTCGAAACCAGAACTCAGGCAGCAGCATTTAAAGTATGCAAATATATACAGCCTTACGGATTGCAAGTGTAAGTCCCACTGGCCACCAGAGCCAAGTAATATGAATGTGTCCCCCGGGTATCAGTCACAGAAAGTGGAGCTCCAGACAAATGTATATGCTATTTTCTGGGAGATACTGGTGAGCTGTAGTGAGGCAGAGTGACAGGGCAAAGATAACCTCCACCATATATTCCCTGAAAGCATTTCGATAAGCCCCTAAGTGTGAGTCATATCTTGAGACTGTCCCTCAGGCTGAAGCTCCAGGGCAAGCAAATTGGCTTTTTTCCCCCAGAGACTGCATGCATATTTTGGTTTGTTACCTGTGCAGTGCCCTATGTTCCTTCAATTGTTACTGTCCTGTGGGACTCAGGAACAGTAGCTCCCTTATTCACTAGAACCAAGCAGTCTAGGGCCATTCCCTGGATGGAAGCCACAAAAACCAGGGTGCCAGATGTATAATCTGGGGCACTTCTTACTGGTGCTCTGGAGTACAGCAGAGGGAAACAAGAAGATAGTACCTGGCTTCTGGGGTCTATGGAAAGGATAAGTCAGCCCTTATATATGTGTTTAAGTAGAAGCCTGTACTTCAGGCTACATCTTTGATGACTAGCTAATAGGCTTCCTTTACAGAGGGGCTAAGTTCCTGGGTCTGTTGTCTCTTGCTGTGCTCTAGGGATAGTAACTGTTTAAGAACTATTTTCTTTTTATGTTGGTTACATCCTTGTGGGACCCATGATAATAAGACTTCTTGGCCACCAGAGCCAGTCCAGATAGAGATGTCCCCTGGCAACAGTGGCAAATATCAGGCTGCCAGACAGAAAAATAATCTTCCTTCTGAGAAATACCGTGAGTTGAACTGAAGGAGAGGAAAAAGCACAAAAATTGTGTCCACTGGCCTCTGTGCCCTAAAATCACTTCATAGGCCACTAGATGTGTGCCAAACTGCAAGTCTGCCCCTCAGGCACAAGTTTCTGGATAAGCAAATAGGCCTCTTTTGTGGAAAGACTGGGTGGGGGGTCCAATATACTGTCTGCACAGTGCACGGGGGGTGGTAGGTTGCCAAGAACAATCTCTTTGATTTTTATAGTCCCATACAACCAAGGAATTCATGCTCTCTGGCCTCTAAAGTCAGGTAATCAAAGGATGTTCCCTGAGTGGTAGCTGAAAAAATCAGGGCACCAGAAGTATATAAGGGCTCCATGTCACGAGCTACTTGAGCACAGCAGAGGGAGAACATGAATATGGTCCCAGCTGACTCTAGTGAGGCAGAGAAAAAGTGTAAAGATAGCATCCCACCAAAAAAAAAGAATGTGCTTATTCTAGTGCAAAATAGGGAGAGAGTAAAGATAGTACCCACAAGCTAGGATGAGGCAGAGAGGTGTGCAAAGATGTCACACATGGGGGGAAAAAAAGATGGTGCCCACAAGCTAGATCAAGATAGAGGGAGAGAATGAAGATAGTGCCCACCATTATCTATCCCCAGAGAATGTTCCAGCAGGCTTAGTTTGGTGTTTTAAATTAGATTTTTATGTGTCAGACCAATGCTTTAATACAGAAAAATTAGCTTCTTTCACCCAGAGTCTGAACACAATTAGCTGTGTCTGAGCTAGGCCCCCAAATGATCCTGAGTGCATGGACACTCAGCCTTTTTTTTTTCAGATTGTTGCAGTCTTAGGGCTTGTCACTCAGGTGCAGGTCTTAAATGTTGGGGTGCCAAATGTGAGATTCAAACACTTTACTCCTCAGAGAGAAGCTCCCTTCTGATTATAAGTCACCACATAAACTGTGGGCTTATGATGAGATTGTGTCTCAGCCTCTCCAACCCAATTCAATGTGGCTTTCTTCTTGTTTGCCTGATGTACAGCTGTTGCTTAAACAGTTTTTATGTTGTTGTTTTTTTTTTTTTTTCAGAGGAATTTGTTCAATATGTAGCTATAGATTTGGTATGTCCATGGGAGTGAGTTCAGGATCTTCCTACTTTGCCATCTTAAACTGGAATCTGTCCTTGCTTCTTATAAATGGTTGATTAGGAGTATCTAAAGCATATTAGTATCTAATGCATATTATATTTTGCTTATCTTTAAAAACACTTTACATACTGAACTATCAGTGCTCTGTTTACTACCTAAAATTGAGTAATTAGTGTCATTAAACTTAATCAGATTGAAAAGACAGCTCCACTTTTAGGAGGAAGATAGGAGTAAAGTAAGAGGACCCTAGGCTCACCTTGTCTCACAAATACAACTAGATAACTATTGAATCATCCTTCATATCTTCCCCCCAGAAAATGACCCAAAGACTGTCAGAACAAGGCAGTCAAAGTAATAGGTAGTGTAGTGACAGAGTAAAATAGATCATGTCCACTGTGGTGGGGAGGGAGCTGTGGTCACAGAGAAGGGTAAGAAACAGACTAGAGATAAAGGAGCACACGGGGAAGATGATTCCCTGTGGTAATTGGCTTAGAAAGTGAGAAGGGTTAAATTTTGTGAGTTTCCGCAACCAGTGGGGCTTAAAGCCTTGAGTTTTAAAGGTCTGCAGGCTTTGGGGTACAACCCAGAATGTATGGCACTGCTTTTAGAGAGAAGGCAGGGCAAAAAACCCAGAGACATACAGCATGAAGACAGTGATCTGAAGAGCCCCTGGAACACACAGTGGGGAGGTTATTTGCTCATCTAGGAGCATGTCTCAAAGAGGCAGAATTCACAAAGAGATATATCTGTAAACAAAGGAACTGGCCAGTACCATTTCCCACCCATGCCCCTTGGCATAAGTACAGGGCCACCTCTGGGAAGCAGCATAGCCCCCACACTCACTACCTAATTTCCTTACATCATGGCCCGCTCCATCCACTCCAGTGGAACCAGTCATGCTTACCTCAGTCCCAGCACAGCAGGCCTCCTCCCCCAGGAGACCAGCCCAAACCCCTGCCAAGACCTTGTCTCCTGACTCTGTAGTTTTGCAGGATCTTGGTTGAGGTAGCAGTGGTGACAGGTCTCATCTCACAAGCAGACCAGAGCACACCTAGCAAAAAAAAAAAAAAAAACTTAAATAAACAAACTTTACACCTAAAAGAGTGAGAAAAAGAACAATAAACAAAACCTAAAACCAGCAGAAGGAGGGAAATAATAAAAATTAGAGCCCCAGTGATGGGTATTAAGGAGGGCACGTATTGCATGGAGCACTGGGTGTTATACACAAACAATGAATCATGGAACACTACACCGAAAACTAATGATGTACTGTATGGTGACTAACATAACATAATAAAAAAATTATTTAAAAAAAGATCAGAGCAGAAATAAATGATATAGAAAATTTAAAAAAATTACAGCAGATCAATGAGACCAGGAGCTGATTCTTTGATAAATATCAATAACATTTATAAACCTCTACCCAGATTATCAAGAAGAGAAAAGACCAAATAAATAAAATTACAAATGAAAGAGGAGAAATAACAACCAACAGCACAGAACACAAATGATTTCAAGAGAATGAGAAACTATTTGCCAACATATTGGACAACCTAGAAGAAATGGTTGAAACTTGAAATGGGAAGGAATAGAAGATTTGAACACACTGATAACCAGCAAAGAAATTGAATCAGTAATCAAAACACTCCTAGCAAACAAAAGTCCAGGACTAGATGGCTTCCAGATGATTTCTACCAAACATTTAAAGAGTTAATGCCTATTCTTCTCAAACTATTAAAAAAATAGGAAAGGAAGGAAAACTTCCAAATTCATTCTATGAGGCCAGAATTACCAGATAGCAAAACCAGATAAAGACACCACTAAAAGAATTTCCGTGATGGATAATGATGATGAACATTTTTTCATGTGTCTGTTAGCCATTTGTATGTCTTCTTCAGAGAAGTGTCTTTTCATCTCTTCTGCTCATTTTTTGACTTGATTATTTGTTTTTTGGGTGTTGAGTTTGAGAAGTTCTTTACAGATCTTGGATAGCAGCCCTTTATCTGTAGTGTCATTTGGAAATATCTTATCCCATTCTGTGGGTTGCCTCCTTGCTTTGTTGACTGTTTCTTTTGTTGTGCAGAAGTTTTTTATCTTGATGAAGTCCCAAAAGTTCACTTTTCCTTTTGTTTTACTAGGCTTCGCAGATGTATCTTGAAAGAAGTTGCTGTGGCGGATGTCAAAGAGGTTATTGCCTATGTTCTCCTCTAGGATTTTGATGGATTCCTGTCTCATATTGAGGTCTCTCATCCATTTTGAGTCTACCTTTGTTAGGGTGTTAGAAAATGGTCCAGTTTCATTCTTCTGGATGTGGCTGTCCAAACTTCCCAGCACCAATTATTGAAGAGACTGTCTTTTTTCCATTGCATGTTTTTTCCTGCTTTGTCAAAGATTATTTGACCATAGAGTTGAGGGTCCATATCTGGGTTCTCTATTCTGTTCCATTGGTCTACATGTCTGTTTTTGTGCCAGTACCATGCTGTCTTGGTGATCACAGCTTTGTAATATAACTTGAAATCAGGCAACGTGATGCCCCCAGCTTTGTTTTTCTTTTTCAATATTTCCTTGGCAATTCGAGGTCTTTTCCGATTCTATACAAATTTTAGGATTGTTTGTTCTAGCACTTTGAAAAGTGTCATTGGAATTTTGATCAGGATGGCATTGAAGATATAGATTGCTCTGGGTAGCATAGACATTTTAACAATGTTTATTCTTCTGATCCTTGAGCAGGGGAAGTTTTTCCATTTTTTTGTGTCTTCTTCAATTTCTTTCATGAGTGTTCCTTAGTTCCTAGAGTATAGATCCTTTACCTCTTTGGTTAGGTTTATTCCGAGGTATCTTATGGTTTTTGGTGCTATTGTAAATAGAATCATTTCCCTAATTTCTCTTTCTACAGTTGAATTGTTAGTATATAAGAAAGCAAGTGATTTCTGTGCATTGATTTTGTATCCTGCCACATTACTAAATTGCTGTGTGAGTTCTAGTAATTTTGGGGGTGGAGTCTTTTGGGTTTTCTACATAAAGTATCATGTCATCTGTGAAGAGAGAGTTTGACCTCTTCTTTGCCAATTTGAATACCTTTTATTTCTTTTTGTTGTCTGAGCACTGTGGCTAGGACTTCTAGTACTATGTTGAAAAATAGTGGTGAGAGTGGGCATCCTTGATGTGTTCCTCATCTTAAGGGAAAGGCTCTCAGCTTTTCCCCATTGAGGATGATATTCATTGTGGGTTTTTCATAGATGGATTTTATGAACTTGAGGAATGTTCCCTCTATCCCTATACTCTGAAGAGTTTTAATCAGGAAAGGATGCTGTATTTAGTCAAATGCTTTTTCTGCATCAATTGAGAACCCAAATTCAAATCAAAACCACATTGAGATACCACCTTACATCAGTTAGAATGGCAAAAATTGACAGGGCAAGAAACAACAAATGTTGGAGAGGTTGTGGAGAAAGGGGAACCCTCTGACAGTGTTGGTGGGAATGCTAGTTGGTACAGCTACTTTGGAAAACAGTGTGGAGGTGCCTCAAAAAATTAAGAATAGAGCTACCCTATGACCCAGCAATTGCACTCCTTAGTATTTATGTCACAAACACAGATGTAGTGAAAAGAAGGGCCATATTCACCCCAGTGTTCATAGCAACAATGTCCACAATAGCCAAACTGTGGAAAGAGCCAAGATGCCTTTCCACAGATGAATGGATAAAGAAGATGTGGTCCATATATACCATGGAATATTACTGAGCCATCAGAAAGGATGAATACCCAACTTTTACATCCACATGGATGGGACTGGAGGAGATTATGCTAAGTGAAATAAGTTAAGCAGAGAAAGTCACTTATCATACTGTTTCACTTATTTGTGGAACATAAGGAATAGCATGGAGGACATTAGGAGAAGGAAGGGAAAAATGAAAGGGGGGAAATCGGAGTGAGAGATGAACCATGAGAGACTATGGACTCTGAGAAACAAACAGGGTTTTAGAGGGGAGGGGGTGGGGGAATGGGTTAGCCTGGTGATGGATATTAAGGAGGGCACATACTGCATGGAGCACTGGGTGTTAAATGAAAACAATGAAGCGTGGATCACTACACCAAAAACTAATGATGTATTGTATGGTGACTAACATAACATAATAAAATTAAATTAAAAAAGACACCACTAAAAGAAGCCAATATCTCTGATGAACATAGATGCAAAAATCCTCAACAAAATACTACCAAACCAAATCCAACAGTACATTTTAAAAAATCATTCACTGCTACCAAGTGGGATTTATTCCTGGGTTCCAAGTGTGGTTCAATATCCCCAAATCAATCAATGTGATATGTAACATCGATAAGAGAAAGGATAAGAACCATATGATCAGTTCAATAGATGAAAAAAAAAACATGTAACAAAGTACAACATCCACTGGGCTGCAAGGTTGGTTCAACATCCGCAAATCAATCAATGTGATACAATACATTAACAAAAGAAAGAACAAGAATCATATGATCCTCTCAATAGATGCAGAAAAAGCTTTTGACAAAGTACAGCATCCTTTCTTGATCAAAACTCTTCAGAGTATAGGGATCGAGGGTACATACCTCAATATCATAAAAGCCATCTA
>NW_028047579.1:0-422 GCF_054177405.1 Leptonychotes weddellii
CGTAAGCACCGCTGCCGGCCCTCACCCCGCCGAGCGTACCCACCCGGGCACACGCACCCCGGCCGCCGGGCGCACCTCGCGCACGCCCCCCGCGGCTCCGCCGGGCGCCCGAGCTGGGCAGATGCGCCGCCGCGCGCCCCCCGCCCCGGGCCCGCCACCGCGCTCCGCCGCGCGCCGGGGGCTCCCCTCGCGGGCCCCCTTGGGTGCCCTCCGGCTCCGGTTCCCGCCCGCTCCTTGGAATAACCCCTGAGGCTTCAGCCGTCGCCGCAAAGTTTCCCGAGGAGACCCGCCTCCCCGGCCGCTGCGCAGGTAAGGAAGGATGCATGGGGCGGGGGCCGGGGTCCGCGCGTGCGGGACGGGGCGCCGGGGCCGGCGGGGCGGGGGCCGGGAGTGCGCGGAGGCGCTGCGGGGCCCGGCCACCC
>NW_028047580.1:0-422 GCF_054177405.1 Leptonychotes weddellii
GAGGGAGGAACAGCAGAATAACGTCAGACCTATCCACAGAGACCTGGCAAGCCAGAAAGGCCTGGCAAAACATTCAAGGTACTAAACGAGAAGAACATGCAGCCAAGAATATTTTATCCAGTAAGGCTGTCATTTAGAATGGATGGAGAGATGCAAGCTTCCAAGACAGGCAGAAACTGAAAGAATATGTGACCGCTAAGCCGGCCCTGCAAAAAATATTAAGGGGGGGGTGCTATAAAAGGATAAAGACCCCAAGAGTGATATACAACAGAAATTACAGGGACAATCTATAAAAATAACGTCTTCACAGGCAACATGATGACAATTAATTCATATCTTTCAATAATCACTCTCAACCTGAATGGCCTAAATGCTCCCATAAAATGGCACAGGGTTGCAGATTGGATAAAAAGACAGGAACC
>NW_028047581.1:0-422 GCF_054177405.1 Leptonychotes weddellii
GAAACCATGGCCTCCATCTGCTTCTCCGGGGTGGAGCAGGGTTCTTAAATTATTAATTCCAGAAATCAGTAATTTATACCACCTACATTTGTCTATAACATATATATCTCTCAGTGGTTCCCACATTTATTTTTGCAGCGTCTTTATAGCTGTCGATATTTTAAATTTGTTTCATTATCATGGTCGGCTCATCTCCAGCGTAATCGCAGTTTAACATTTCCTATCTTAATTTTACTCTCTATTCTTGTCATTGTTCACGAGAAGAAACTTGATGTGAATAGAAAGAGCAGGTGGAGCGAGAGACCCAGGTTAAAATCTTGACTCTGCCTTTTTTTTTTAGCTATGTGAAATCCGGACAAATTAAGTTTTCAGTCACTGCATTACCTTGTCTGCAATATGAGGACGATCGTCACGTTGCAGGT
>NW_028047582.1:0-422 GCF_054177405.1 Leptonychotes weddellii
CCCATCCTCGGGAAGAGTCACTGCAGTGGAAGCCCACCTGACCCCCTGGGCTGCACTCTGCCCTCGCGCACCTCTGGCCTCCACCAGTTGTCACTGACACTGTTCCTCAAATCCCAGCATTTCCCCCACACTCGGACACTGACCCGGCTCTATCCTCTTGGATCCACCGCATGCCTTCTGTGTTTACTCTTTGACACTGATGTGCCCCAAACCCCAGTGTGCACTAGAGCATTGCTCTCTTCACACCCCACCCTCACACCCCTCCCGCCCCCCACCCTTTATGACACAAGGCACTATGACAGTATCTTTGGCCCTAATCTTGTCCTTTTGGTGTTTGCCATTGTCCCTTTCACTAGGTTACCCCTCCTGATTTCAGACTCGTGACACCGTGTCCCTGCAGAGCCTTGCCCCTGTGGTCCTCA
>NW_028047583.1:0-422 GCF_054177405.1 Leptonychotes weddellii
AAAAGTATAAAGTATTAAAAGTCAAGCTGGTAGAAAAAGAAATTCCAGAAACTAAATGCAATCCTACATAATATATACTCTTTGGATTCCAGGCCTATGAAGATTGGCTTTGGAAACTTCTGGCAGTAGTGTATTTGCTAGTCCAGACAGAGGTAAAAAGCAGAAATCTACGGTCACAATTTCAAAACACTTCCTCTAATCCCTTCTTAAGATTTCACAAGTCCCGGGGCGCCTGGGTGGCTCAGTTGGTTAAGCGACTGCCTTCAGCTCAGGTCATGATCCTGGAGTCCCTGGATCGAGTCCCGCATTGGGCTCCCTGCTCGGCAGGGAGCCTGCTTCTCCCTCTGACCCTCCCCCCTCTCGTGTGCTCTCTGTCTCTCTCATTCTCTCTGTCTCAAATAAATAAATAAAATCTTTAAAAA
>NW_028047584.1:0-422 GCF_054177405.1 Leptonychotes weddellii
TAGTTATCTAAAAATATGGAAGGATGCTAATTTATGTAGCTTTTGTATTTTTGGTGACTCATTTTTGTTCTATTTTAAAGGGGATTTTACATATAATTAGGAAGCTAGATTTTTTTTCTTCTCATGAAACTCATTGGCTCCTGCTACTCAGACAAAAGAAAAGGTTTTTATTGTTCTTCTACCTCAATCCTCAATTTTATTTATTTATTTATTTATTTATTTATTTTTTTTTTTTAAGATTTTATTTATTTATTTGAGACAGAGAGAATGAGAGAGAGAGAGCACATGAGAGGGGGGAGGGTCAGAGGGAGAAGCAGGCTCCCTGCCGAGCAGGGAGCCCGATGCGGGACTCGATCCAGGGACTCCAGGATCATGACCTGAGCCGAAGGCAGTCGCTTAACCAACTGAGCCACCCAGGCGCC
>NW_028047585.1:0-422 GCF_054177405.1 Leptonychotes weddellii
GGGGCGCCTGGGTGGCTCAGTTGGTTAAGCGACTGCCTTCGGCTCAGGTCATGATCCTGGAGTCCCGGGATCGAGTCCCGCATCGGGCTCCCTGCTCGGCAGGGAGTCTGCTTCTCCCTCTGACCCTCCTCCCTCTCATGCTCTCTGTCTCTCATTCTCTCTGTCTCGAATAAATAAATAAAATCTTTAAAAAAAAAAAAAAAAAAAAAAAAAAAAAAAAAAAAATAATCCCCAAAGTGAAGCTCACTGATGTGTGGAGTTACTTAAAAAAAGAAAAAAAGTCATAGTTCAAAAGCTAAAAAAAATCACTGCTACGAGGTGTGAAGAAGAGAAGATCAGAGGGGACCTAGAGTCTGCTGAAGGATAGTTATTTGAAGATTAGTAGGGAGCAAATCTCCAAATCGAGGATTTTAACTCTAACA
>NW_028047586.1:0-422 GCF_054177405.1 Leptonychotes weddellii
GTTAAGTAACTTGCTCGACCTCACATATCTGAGAAGTAACAGAGCTGGGACTGAAATTTAGAGATTTGGAAGTATATGCTTTTTCAATCCAGGGAAGCTGCTTCCATCTGGTTATAGTTAAAAAAAAAAAAGGAAAGGAAAAGGAAAAGGAAAGGAATAGGAAAGGAAAAGGAAAAGGAAAAGGAAAAGGAAGGAAAAGGAAAAGGAAAAGGAAAGGAAAGGAAAAGGAAAAGGAAAAGGAAAGGAAAGGAAAAGGAAAAGAAAGGAAAGGAAAGGAAAAGAAAAGAAAAGAAAAGAAAAAGAAAGAAAGAAAAAGAAAAGAAAGAAAGAAACAATGCTGTTGTGCACTAGAATTAAATAGGAATACTTCCATTATATAAAATATAATGAAGGTATGTGAGGTTCTTGACCGGATAAACAGA
>NW_028047587.1:0-9231 GCF_054177405.1 Leptonychotes weddellii
TCTCCCACCTCCCCTGCTTATGTTCCCTCTCTCGCTGTGTCTCTCTCTGTCAAATAAATAAATAAAATCTTAAAAAAAAAAAAAAAAGAATTCCTCATATCAGTGAGATCATATGAGCCAAGCAGGTGCTGTCTTAAGACCTCTGTGTGCCTGTCTTGGGTTTAGACAATGTGGTTGCAGAAAACAATTGCATGTAGCATAAGTCTGCAATTTTGGGATTTTATCCTGGAGCACTGCTCATCCATGGCAACCAAGGGAACATGGGATGAGATGATAAGCCTGTGTGTGGGGTATCAGGATGTTCAGGAGGGAAGTGGTTTGATTTTGTGAATAAGCAGTTAAGTTTCGTAAGTACAATGATGACAAAGAAGGGAGGATTTATTTTCTGGAATAAAACTGAAATGCAGCGAATTCCTAGCATCCTGAAACTGATGAGGCAGCTGTTGCTATGGGCCTCACTCTGGAGAGACATAAACCTCTAGCTCTGCCAACTCTTTGGAGTTTGGAGTCCAAGTGCAGTCGCTCCCGTAGCCCAAGGTTAGTCCTCTGAAGATGGTTGCAGGGGAGAGCCAGTGTCAGTGAAGGAAGCAGAAGCTGGGAGAGGGGCACAAAGAACTGGTCACAGAGACTCCAGGCAGAGTATCAATGTGGCTCCTGCAGTGACTTCTTGCAAGCTAGCAATTTCAGTGACTTAGGAGTTCAGCGACTTCTTGAATGAAAGTTAACTTCATTTGAGTTAACTTCAGTGTGTTTCAGTTTTCTCCTCTGCAAAATGGGGATTATAGTATTTCCCCCTGCACCTTTTCTTAGCAATTGTAAATTATATGGCTGGTCATGACAAGTGTTAGTAATGATTTTTTCCTAGGAGCCCAGGAAACAAAGTAGCTATTGGGTAGGAAACATCCGGGCGGGGGGGGTTGGGGGGGGGGCTACAGCCGTGAGATCACCTTGAATCCCACATGCTCTCTGACCAAATCTGGTTGGGTTTCATAACTTAAATTTTTCAAAAAAATTTCAAATCCCAGGAAAATTGACAGAATAATAAACACCCATATATTGCCCTCCTGGATTCACTGGCTATTGGCATCTTGCCATACACACACACACACACACACACACACACACACACACACTTTCCTTTTGTAAGCCATCTGAAAGTAGTACGCAGGCATCATGGCACTTTACTCTTATATGATTCTAAATAATGCATGTCCCATAAACAAAGACACTTATCACTTTTCTATTCAATATTATTTCCATAGCTAAAGAAACTTTAATTCAATAATATCCAACACAGAGCCAAATCAGGTTTTCTAAATTGTTTCCAGAATGTCATTAGAGTTAAGGTTAATGCATTGCATTCTTTAGTAGACTTCAGTAGGGAGCAGCCTCCCCTTCTCCCTCTTTCTTACTGAATCTTTCCAGTGTCCAGGCCATATGTCCTGCAAAGTCCTCCATGGGTTCCTGTCACTATTTGTTGGTTTGCATTTCTGAACCAGTCTTTCTAGTTCTGGTCTTATGAGTCATGTGGTTGGCTTTGATGTTGTAGCTTGAGGATCTTGCTAGATGTTTGGGGTAAGCCCTTAGAGAACTAAGAGTAAATCTTTGTACACATTTGAAGGCCGAACCTCATTAATATGCATCTGAAGGCTTCCAGGTTCATTCAGTCCCTACTCATCACCACCTTAACTTATGTTTGCAACAAAATCAGTCATACTTGATACACCATGATCTCCGGGATCAGTTCTAAAGTGTGAAGCAGTAAAGGAACAGGGTTGATTCATTGTGTCTCTGTGTTGATGATGTGGGCTCATCCTCAAGGTCCCAAAATAAAGTGGAGGTTGAATGCAGACTTGGAAGAAGAGGATTTGTTGTTTCTGTCTTGGGTATCTGTGAAGAAATCTTGTCCCTCTCTAGATTGCCCATAACAGACTGACATCCTGTCGGCTGTCAATTGGGCTAAAACTTGGAGTTGTAAAGTAGCAGGTGAGTGGAATGGCAGAAAAACACGTTATCACTACCACAAGCCACTCCAGCATTTCTACAGCACCTCTCTTTTCTCCAGGGGTCTGCAGTCATGGAGACAGAGGGGATCATTTTGCAGATGAGGAAATGGAGGCCCAGAGAGACAAAGTGATTTGCCCAAAGCCACCCAGCTTGCTGTGGGCAGACCTGGGATTAAAACCTGTCTCCTAAATCTAGTCCTGTGCTTTTGTTAGCCACAATGATGGAGTCATTAGATTTTGTATTTAGATGCCTGATGATACGGTTTTGAAATGGCAAGGACTGGAGAAGAAGAGAACATGATTAATTCAGCAGGCACAGGAGACTCTCAGAGTAGTTAAAAATCAGAGCACAGTGTTCTGCTGCCATAACCTTGAAACTTGAGACATGGCAAATATGGCACTCTCTATGAAAGGGCAGAGTGCTTTCCTTCTTCTTTCTGGTCTGCCAAAACCATAGTTTTTTGACCTTCAGAGTTTGAGTCAAGATATTATGTGTGTGGGGGTAAGTAATTTTTTCTTGGATTGTCATAATGGATTGTTTGTCTTTTAAATTGCAAGCTGAATCACTATCTTTTTTATAGGCATTTTCCTTCTGAAATAATTTTGCAAAAATCTCTTGCTTCTTCTTCCACAGGCATATAAATACCCTTTGTAATTACCAGGTGTCTGTCTTCACCTGTCTATTATCGAGGGAGTTTTCAGAAGTTCCAATTATATACCAAGTTTCAGATCTTGGCCTAGATTGTACTTTGATCTTAAAAATAGAATTTAAGGTAATTTTTCTCAACTAAGTTGCAAATATCACAGTGGTTTTATTTTTTTTTTTTTGTATGTAAAATATATTTGTTCAACTAGGTCTCCTTTTTTTTTCATTTAAAATGTATTTTCAGTTCTCTACAGAAAGGAAGGAAGGAAAGGAAAGAAGGCAACAGAAAACTTACCATCAGTCACCTGCACTTAGTGACAGTTCAGTTTTTCGATCAATTGTCTAGGGTGTGGATTTTTCAAGCTCCTTTCAATGTTGATGAAAATCTCCTCCAGAAATAGTAAAGGAAGAGAGAGTCAGTAAGATGCATATCTGTATCAGTTAGATGTTTTGGCTGAAGCAGCAGAAACAAACAAGAAATAAAATTCAGACTGCTTTAAATAATAAAATTTACTAGTTCATATACCAAGAAATCTAAAAATGGGTTGGCCTTCAGGGTGCGTTGATCTTGTGACTTAATGATGTCATTAAGGACCAAGGTTCTTTCTATCTTACCGTCCTGCTAATCACCGTATCAACTTGTTCTGAGGCTGGGTGTTCTTGGGATCAAAAGACGCTTGTCAGTAGCAATTGGAGCCATAAGAGTCTTTGTTCAGGTTTGGTCAGAGAGAGAGATATTCTCCTGTGGTTCTCTCTAGTGCCTGGGAATTTTCCCAGAAGATTCCAGAACAAGTCTCCTCATATCATAGTGACCTGATTTGCATCATGTGCCTGTTTTTGAACCAATCCATGTCATGAGGGGAGCATCGTGCTTAGACCTCGTATGTTAGGGTGGATTCCCCAGGAGGCAAACTCTGAGACCGTTTATGTGCAGGAAGTCTATAGGAGAGTGCCCTCTAATCAATGCTTGTTGAGGAGGGAAGGAAGTAGGATTGGACAAAGCAAGGAGTTAAATGACAAACTCAAGCAGTTCCTTGGGGAACCCTTGAGCTGAGGCTGCCCTTCATAGTTGTCAATTGGGCTGAAGACTGCATTAGACTTCCTTGCATTAAGACTACCCAGCTTTATACTTTCACCTTGACTAGTCACTGGATGTGAGCTGACTCCAAGATTATCGTGTGGCCTTGGGCAAAGTGGCTTTCTTTGGCTTGCCTGTCCAGGGCAACTCCTAGCGAGGGACTCAGCTGACGACCATCATACCAATACTCCTAGCAGCTGGGGAGATGGATGTTTCAGTCCTTAAGTTGGGGGATCTGGGCAGACAACACAGCATAGATTTCATTTCATCTACTGAATCTTCTGTATCCACTTTCTGTATAATATATTCTGGGAAAAGCTCCTCCAGAATTCTGCTTGGTCTGTGTTCCTTGAACTTACAAAAGGAAGGTTACCAGTTGGGATGACTTGCTGCCCCTTTGAGGGTGGAACAGGTTGAATAATGCCAGCTTGCCAACAACTGTCTGGTTAGTCTTTTCAAAGGATGGCTCTGCTGCCCCTCATGTCCACCTGCGGTAGCAGGCGCATCAGGAAAGAATATCTGAATTTGAAGAACACCAAACTAGTTGCAAGTTTACCATATTTTTTCCCTATGTTATCCCCAACCTGATCTCAGCACAGTCTAAATCCAAAAGTAAGCCTTAAGGAACAGATAGGCACCCCCCCAACCGGAAAATCCCTTTTGTTCTGGTTTGAGGAGCAGAAAACAGAACTCTTAAAACTCAGAGATTGAAGGAATCACCCATTTTTTCCCCTTCTCCTTTTTCTCCATTCACGTTCACTCCAGGCCCCAGGAAATCTTGTGGTAGGGGCAGTGATGGCAACAGCAAAACAACGTGGAAAACTGCAGGAGCCAACATTCTGAGGGTGGGCAACCCTCAGTTTTCATTTGGTGGAATAATAGTTTCAAGAGTGGGGCCAAATACCTCTCCCTTCCTTTTTTTTTTTTTTTCCTTTTTAAAACCCTCTCGGTGATGGGTATTAAGGAGGGCACGTACTGCATGGAGCACTGGGTGTTATATGAAAACAATGGATCGTGGATCACCACATCAAAAACCAATGATGTATTGTATGGTGACTAACATAACATAATAAAAATAAAATAAAATAAAATAAAATAAAACCCTCTCTCTGTCCTCTTGTCATTTAGACCACAGATGTGACTCAGTCACAGAAGTAAGCATTTGGTTTTTTGTTTATTTGTTTTGTTTTGTTTTTCGATTTTATTTAAATTCAAGCTAGTTAACATATATTGTATTGTTAGTGTCAGGGGTAGAATTTACTGATTCATCAGTTGCAAATAACACCCAGTGCTCATTACATCAAGTGCCCTCCTTAATGCCCATCACCCAGTTACCCCATTCCCCACCCACCTCTCCTCCATCAACCCTCAGTTTGTTTCCTATGGTTGAGTCTCTTATGGTTTGCCGTGTGTCTGTTTTTATCTTATTTTTCTTTCCTTTTCTCTACGTTCATCTGTTTTGTTTCTTAAATTCCACATATGAATGAAATCATAAGGTATTTGTCTTTCTCTGACTGACTTATTTTGCTTAACATAATACCCTCTAGTTCCCATCACCACTGCAAATGGCAAGATTTCATTCTTTTTGTTGGCTGACTAATATTGCATTGTATATGTATACCACATCTTCTTTATCCATTCATCTGTTGATATCCACATAGTTTGACTATTGTGGACATTGCTGCTATAAACATTGGGGTGCATGTCCCCCTTTGAATCAGTATTTTTTTATCTTTTGGATAAATACCTAGTAGTGCAATTGCTGGCCACTGGCAAATTATACCAAACTTTTTTTTTTATTTTAAGTAAGCTCTATGCCTGAACTCACAACTCCAAGATGAAGAGTCACAGGCCATATTGACTGAACCAGCCAGGCAACCCTCTACCAAGCATTTATTTTATTTGTATTATTTTTTAAAAGATTTTTTAAAATTTATTTGACAGAGAGAGAGAGGGAGAGAGCAAGCACAAGCAGGGGGAAAGGCAGGCAGGGGAGAAGCAGGCTCCCCACTGAGCAAGGAGCACAATGTGGGGCTCAATCCCAGGACCCAGGGATCATGACTTGAGCTGAAAGCAGCTGCCCAACAGATTGAGCTACCGAGGCGCCCCTCTACCAAGCATTTATTTATTTATTTATTTTTAAAGATTTATTTATTCATTTGGGAGAGCGAGAATGAGAGAGAGTACATGAGAGGGGGGAGGGTCAGAGGGAGAAGCAGGCTCCTCGCTGAGCAGGGAGCCCGATGTGGGACTCGATCCCGGGACTCCAGGATCATGACCTGAGCCGAAGGCAGTTGCTTAACCAACTGAGCCACCCAGGCGCCCCATCTACCAAGCATTTAAAGAAGAGTTAACACCTATTCCTCTCAAATTATTCCAAAAAATACAAGAGGAAGGAAAACTTCCAAATTCATTTTATGAGGCCAGTATCACCCTGATACCAAAGACAGATAAAGACACCACAAAAAAAGAGAACTACAGGCCAGTATCTCTCATGAATATAGGTGCAAAAATTCCCAACTAAATATTAGCAAACCAAATCCAACAATACATTAAAAAAATCATACACCATGGAGTTTATTTCCAGGATGCAAGGGTGGTTCAATATTTGCAAAAAAATCAATGTGAAATGTCACAATAAGAGAAAGGATAAAAACCATATATGATCATTTCAATAGATGGCAGAAAAAGCATTTGACAATGTACAACATCCATTCATGATAAAAACCCTCTGTAAAGTAGGTATAGAGGAAATATAGCTCAACATAATAAAGGCTTTATATGAAAAACTCACAGCCAACATCATACTCAATGGTGAAAAACAGAGCTTTTCCGCTAAGGTCAGGAACCAGACAAGGATGTCCACTCTCACAACTTTTATTCAACATGGTACTGGAAGTCCTAGCCATAGCAATTACATAACATAAAAAAATAAGAGGCATCTAAATTTGTTGGAAGAAGTAAAACTCTCACATTATGCAGATGATATGATACTATATATAGAAAACCCTAAAGACCCCACCAAATAACTATTAGAATTGACAAATGAATTCAGTTAAAGTCACAGGATACAAAGGCAATGTACAGATATCTGTTGCATTTCTTTTTTTTTGAAAGATTTTTATTTATTTATTTGACAGAGAAAGACACAGCGAGAGAGGGAACACAAACGGGGAGTGGGAGAGGGAGAAGCAGACTCCCTGCCGAGCAGGGAGCCCGATGCGGGACTCGATCCTGGGACTCCAGGATCATGACCTGAGCCGAAGGCAGTCGCTTAACAACTGAGCCACCCAGGCGCCCGATATCTGTTGCATTTCTATACACTAATAACGAAGTAGCAGAAAGTGAAATTAAGAAAACAATCCCATTTACAGTTGTACTGAAACTAATAAAATATCTAGGAATAAACTTACCCAAAGAGATGAAAGACCTGTACTCTGAAATCTATAAAACACTGATGAAAGAAATTCAAGATGATGCAAAGAAATGGAAAGACATTCCATGCTTATGGGTTGGAAGGACAAATATTGTTCAAATGTCTGAACTACCCAAAGTAGTACACACATTTAGTGAAATCCCTATATCAACAGCATTTTCCACAGAACTAGAATAAACAATCCTAAAATTTGTATGGAACCACAAAATATCCCAAGTAGTCAAAGCAATCTTGAAAAAGAGAAACAAAACTAGAAGTATCACGATTCCAAATTTCAAGTTATATTATAAAGCAGAAGTAATTAAAACAGTATGGTACTGGTGTCAAAACAGACACACAGATCAATGGAATAGAACAGAAAACCAAGAAATAAACCCACAATTATATGGTCAATTAATCTTTGACAAAGGAGGAATGAATATATAATGAGAAAAAGACAGTTGCTTCACCAAAAGGTGTTGGGAAAACTGGACAGCCATCTGCAAAAAAAGGAAACTGGACCACTTTCTTCGAACACACACAAAAATAAACTCAAAATGGATTAAAGACTTAAGTGTGAGACCTGAAACCATAAAAATCCTTGAAAAGAGCATAGGCAGTAATCTCTCTGACTTGGCCATAGCAACTTTTTTTCCAGATATGTCTCCTAAGGCAAGGGAAATAAAAGCAAAAAACTATTGGGACTACATCAAAATAAAGTTTCTGCACAGCAAAGGAAACAAAAAAACTAAAGGCAGCCTACGAATGGCAGAAGATATTTTCAAATGACATATCTGATAAAGGGTTAGTATCCAAGATATATAAAGAACTTATAAAATTAAACACCCCCAAAACAAACAACCCAATTAAAAAATGGGCAGAAGACATGAACAGATATTTTTCCAAAGAAGATCTATAGATGGCCAACAGACCCATGAAAAGATGCTCAGTATCACTCATCATCAGGGAATGCAAATTAAAACTATAGTGAGATATCACCTCACAGCTTTAGAATGGTTGAAATAAAAAACACAAGAGACAACTGTTGGCAAAGATGCAGAGAAAAAGGAACTCTCTTGCAGTGTTGGTGGGAATGCAAATTGGTGCAGCCACTGTGGAAAACAGTATTGAGGTTCCTCCAAAAATTAAAAATAGAACTACCGTATGATCCAGGAATTGCACTATTGGGTATTTAACAAAAACAAAACAAAACAAAACAAAAAACCCCAAAAACAAAAAACCCCAAAAACCCCAAAAAACAAAATCTCTAATTCAAAGGGATACATTCACCCCTATGTTTATTGTAGCATTATTTACAATAGCCAAATTATGAAAATAACCTAACTGTCCACTGATAGATGAATGGATAAAGAATATGTGGTATATATATATATAATGGAATATTATCCAGCCATAAAAAAGAATGAAATCTTGCCATTTGTAACAATATGGATGGAGCTATAGAGTATAATGCTAAGAGAAAGAAGTCAGTCAGAGAACGACAAACACTGTATGATTTCACTCATATGTGGAATTTAAGAAACAAAACAAATGAGCAAAGGGAAAAAAAAAGAGAAAAAGAGAGAGAGAGAGACAAACTGGGAAAGAGGCTCTTAATTATAGAGAACAAATTGATGGTTACCAGAGGGGAGGTGGGTGGAGGCATGGGTGAAATAGGTGATGGGGATTAAAGAGTACACTTACCATGATGAAAATAAATAAATAAATAAATAAATAAATAAATAAACAAACTTAAAAAAATAATGAACAGATTATTGATACATGCAACAATTTGAATGGATCTAAAAGGCATTATGCTGAGCTAAAGATGGTAGTCTTAAAAGGTTACATGCCAGATGATTCCATTAATATGGCTTTTTTTTAAAAGATTTTATTTATTTATTTGACAGAGAGATAGACAGAAGAGCACAAGCAGAGGGAATGGCAGAGGGAGAGGGAGAAGCAGGCTCTGCACTGAGCAGGGAGCCCGATGCGGGACTCGACCCCAGGACCCTGGGATCACGACCTGAGCCGAAGGCAGACGCTTAACCATCTGAGCCACTCAGGTGCCCTAATATAGCATTTT
>NW_028047588.1:0-422 GCF_054177405.1 Leptonychotes weddellii
GTGTATGGCACGTGTGGTGTGTGTGAGACATGTGTGAGGCGTGCGTGGCGTGAGGCATGCATGTATGAAGTGTGTATAGTATGTGGGAGGTGTGTATGGTGTGTGTGTGGCGTGTGTGAGGCTTATGTGAAGTGTGTGAGGCATGTGTGAGGTGTACATGTGGGGAGCGTGTGGTGTGTGTGTGAGGCGTGTGTGAGGCGTGTGTGGTGTGAGGCGTACGTGTGGGGAGCGTGTGGTGTGTGTGTGAGGCGTGTGTGGTGTGAGGCGTACGTGTGGGGAGCGTGTGGTGTGTGTGTGAGGAGTGTGTGAGGTGTGTGTGGTGTGAGGTGTACATGTGGGGAGCGTGTGGTGTGTGTGTGAGGAGTGTGTGAGGCGTGTGTGGTGTGAGGCGTACGTGTGGGGAGCGTGTGGTGTGTGTGTGA